>NC_049209.1:8505092-8750092 GCF_013347855.1 Anguilla anguilla
CTTCTGACATAGCTAACTTCTGAAAATATTAGCTATGGTGCAGTCACGGTAAAGTTTTCGATAATCATGGAAAACCTAAAAAAGGAGGTAAAAATCATGGATCAAGAAGATCATGAATTTATTAAATTAACCAATGTGCAGCAGTGGGAAATTATCAAAATAACATGCACAACTGTAGCAAACAAGTGCTTGAAGTTTCAGAAAAATCACTTGCTGCTAGTAACAAATGCGAGTAAAATGCATTGACAGGCTGGTGCATTTAAACAATTCAGTCCATCACAGAAAGACCATGTTTTCATAGGTTTTATATGCAAAGCATTCCCCTCACTTACCTATAAAATAAATAAATAAAATGCCAGCTACTTCCTACAGTACATCATTGACCTGAATTGAATTTTGGGCAATTCCCTCAGCAATGATTCAGACTTAACAGGAGGGTAGCTAGAAGTTCCAGAGACTTGTAGAATCTATGCCAAGGTACATTGAAGCTGTTCTGGTGGATTGTGGTGGCCCAACACCTTACTAAGACACTTTATGTTGGGTTTTCCTTTAATTTGTTACCCGTCTGTACATGAAAACAGTATACTAGTATCTGATAGTATCTAATAGTATAACAGTACCTTCTTCATGTTCTTTTTTCTATTGAAATCATGATATCATGTACAATTTTCTGGAAATTGTCAGCACAACATTCTTTGTAAAATTTCATTTTAATTTAAGGACCTTTTCAAGGTCTGTCTATTTTTCCAGGTATTCCAGTACTTAAATTTCTGGGCATCAATTTCAAGCCCTTTAAGCACCTTGTAAGAACCCTGAGTACAGAGCCAAACCAACAAAGATTGTGTCGCAGCAAATACTTATGGACTGCACTGTAAGAGGAGCACAAAGCATGCCTACAGTGAGATTAGGTTCACAAGCAGCTGATACAAAAGGAAGTTTAGTAAAAGAAGGTTAGCTGCTTATTCGTATAGGCTAGGCAGTTAGGCTATGTTCAGATTACAGGCTGAAGTGGCCCAAATCTGATTTTTTTTGGTTACATGTGACACAGACCTGATTTTTTTTCTGAGCTGTGTGAACAGAGAAATCTGATCTTTACACATCAGATTTGGGTCACTTCCATATGTGGTCCCAGATTGGATAAATATCCGATTGGTGGCCATGTGACCGCTGTGAGAATTGTCAGATCGGAATTCATGTGGTTTTCTTAACATCACTCTTCTCTGTGCTGGTGCAGACGCATCTCTCTGCACAGAAGTGCAAGCATTAGCTGGTGATACAGCTAAAGCTTTTCCTTTGGCCTTCCTCCACCTTCTTGTCCTCATCCTCAACAACTGATGAGGCATCAAATGACCTCAAAAGCAAAATAATTTTGATCCATGCTTACACCGCTATTTTATTTGTTCCCATGATGGACTGCCTCATAAATATTGCTTTTTTGTCGTTGTAAATGTGCACATGCAAATTTTTTCAGGGCAGAGGTGTGTACACACTTACATAAGTTATCTGTCACTTACAAACATGAATGTGAAGAGTCAATGCAAAAAGATCGAATCCGAGCAAAAAAATCGGAATTGATCATTAAGGCCTGTAAATTTAGCCAGAGTGTAGGCATGTATATGAGGTCCTCATATTCAACTTTAACAATGCAAAGATGAGAAGTCATACATATATTCATCTTTATTGGATGTTCAATACAATAAACATTAATAGCAAACAGAACTGCAAAAGATGAACAATACTTTAACAATACGATTTTTGTAGTAAAATAGAATTTAGTCCAGGACTAGGCTTAATCTGTGTCTGTGAATCTGGTTGATAGCATACAAGGGTCTTGACTCAAGAGTAATGTGGGTTCAAATCATAGGGTGTACCACTGCACAACTTTCTTTACCACAGTAGCTTCAGTAAAAGAGTAGCATCTGTAGGTATGCGCTTTAAAGACACAGAGCAGGCCTTCAAGGCAAATGCACAAAGCAGAATGGTTTTACGTCAAGATGAGTCCTTTACCTCGGCTATTCCAAGCACGATATCGTATGAATGTAGTTAACAGCAGGTCACGTTACATGAGTCAATGACACGAGTTTTCAATCGCACAGACGTGATCTCAAAAGTTATTTAAATATAAGTGCAGACTCGTAATGCATTTCTTTTACACTACAAAAGTAAAAGTATGTATGTCTCGTGATGCAGGGTTTAAAGTGCGTACAAAGAACATCCGAAGAATACGCACCCAATGATCACGCATGCGCAGTTGGGTTTAGGCTAATACATCCTACTAACAATATCAAAAAAATATTCTGCATGAAAATGGTCTTCACACATGACGCGCGAGGCTTTATGCTACACAAAACGCGAGCTACGTGTGATGCTTTTCCCAAAACGTTGGGTATTTATATATCATGATCGCTTTAGCACTTTACTCATAGGTTTAACCCCCGACTTCCTCATATTAGTGGCAGGAACGCACAGCCCGCCATGAGTTCCTGTTGTAATGCTTCCTCCTCCCCATATTATTTGATTGACATAACGTTAACCAATCATATTATCGTACGCGCAGGTAGCCACACGGTTTTCGTTGATGGACACAATGTTAAGCAAATAATTTTCCTACCGGGGGTTTGACCATGAAAGACGGTTAATGGCTTCCTGAGTGAGTCTCACTTTGTTTATGTCGCGGTACTGACAACTAGGTGAACGTTTCTTTTATACTAAGAGGATAATTACATTGGTTCTTACGTTTGTGGTTCGGATTGTCAGTTTGCTCCATAACCAGTTGAAGCGATTTCATGGAGGGATGAGCTATTTTGTTGAATGAAGCGAACGCCCACAGTCCCGTTAGGAGGATGAGCTCCGTCGCCGGTCGGGATATCCCTGTCTCCGCCACCGCTGTCAGCAACCCTGGAGCTGCATCATCGCGGGCCTTGCACGTAGAACTCACGTCCCAGCAGGCAAGAATGAAATGATTATCTACAAGACTTATTCATAGGCTACAAGCGTATGTACCCGAAAAATCAAACCGAGCTAGATGACAGCTGTGCTGTCTCACATGTCAAAACAGCAGCAGGAAGGGCCTGCAGAATGTTAGCGAGCTAGTTAGACACTGCCAGAGTCTTGTTAGTTTTAACTAGCTAGCTGGGAATTGAAACTTTTTGGTTTATTCCTATTTCTTGAGCTAATGAACTCCTGCCCTGAACACAGGTAGTAGCTGCTTTCCGGTTACATCGCTAGCTAGTTAGCAAAACTCTAGTAAGCTAAGGTGGCCCGTGCATAAAACTAGGCTAACGTCAACAGTAGTAGCGATAATCGTGAAACCCCTCCACTACTTGTGTAGCTCAAGGCAACTTGACACTGAAAGAAATAATAAAAAATGTTAAGATGTGATAATGCAAGTATTTTGATTTTACATTGATGTTGTTATTTTTAACAAGATCGCTTAAAACGCGTTTGCTGCTTGGAGACATTTGTAATCAATCACTGCCTCTTGAAGTTTTTTCTTAGCTTACTACAGTATATATTTAATACAGTCCGGTGTCCAACTGAATCAGTTAATGTCATTTATGTCTATGTAAATTTTGTCAAGTGCATGAAATGGTTATTCTTGTAAAGACCTCTAAAAGTGTGTGTCCAAAGTCTAGAAGAAGTACCTCTTTATAGTTGTCCTCTTGCTGCATCATACTCTAACATAATTGGGAAATAACATAGCGACCCTGCCCCATTGGTCGAAGAGGGAGAATTAATAACTAGAAACAGTTGTAGCTATTGCATTATTTAAATGACACTCAGGATGCACTGTAATGTTTCTATGTACAGTAAGTGTTGGTTGTGCTACTAGTAGCTGTGACTAATTTAGAAAAATACAGTTTTGCTTTAATCACACAATGTATTGTTGCAAAGTCTGTATTTTCAGTGTCTTTGCAATGTCCAGCTAAATAGGAGCATTGATATGGACACGAATATGTCGGATTCATCATGCAGTAATATTTAAGTGCCAAAACATCAGAAGTGAGAAGGAACTACTTGGTCTAACATCGTGTTTAAGATTTCTCCTTGCATTTGGCAATCATCAGTCCATTGCAAGGGGCAGCGTGTGGGGCATCCTTATTTTTGCAAGTCTTAAAATAAGGTTATCCCACACAGTGTTCTCTTGTACTGCATTGATCACCCATGATGGGACAGCACTTACCACGGGCAGTATTTTGGTTGAAATCTGATGAATATGAGACTGGAAGGCTAGAGCTGAGATCTTAGGAAGTTTTTGTCATTGTGGTTTGCGTGAGACAGAATGCTAGAAGCATTAAGCAGTCCACTGCAAGTCAATGTGCTCTAACAGGAATGAGGCCTGCTGCAGCATGATGCCTGTCGCTGGAGTCCATTATTTCCTGTCCCTGGTTGAACAGAAGGCCCAGTGTCTCTCCTTCATGTCATTATCAATGAATTATACAAAATTTGGGTGAGTCACTTAGGCTAAATATTCCTTCAACAGCTGCCAAATGAACAAATTTACATTGGGTGGGGTGGGATGGGGGAGTTCATCATTATGTCTGAAACTAATCCAGCTGTGCAGTTACGTTGCAGAGAATCTGATGTTTTGATGACTTGCAAGTCTTTGTCAGGAAATGGTCAAAGGCAAGGAACTGTAACTGTAACTGTAGCATTATTAGGTCACCATTCCGCAAGTGATTATTTCTGTTCTGACAGCAGTCACCTCCCTAATTGAGTGCGTAACGGTTTTGTTTATGTAACTGTTGGTTCTCACAGCCATAAATGTAACAAACAGGCTTGTAGCCGGTCTGTTTTCATACATGAAGGAGCCTTTTCTCATGTGGCTTGACAAATAAAATACATATGGGCTAGTTTAGATGTTTTTCCTCAAGGAAAATTTGCTTGTATGTTTGTAAGACTGTCAAGTATTTGATTGGATAGTTTATTTATGTTTTTCAGTTCATTCAGACATTATTCCTGCTCTCGCTTGCTTTAGGTCACGCAGCTGCGGTTGCATTGTGCGCAATGCAGGATGCTGTTGTTCTCCATGATTCATTTATTTATACGCTGCATCTGTGATGAGGCTTAAGAGGGAGGCATTTGTTAATGAAAGCTGTTGCTTGCGCTGCCCACCCGCGTCTCTGTTTGTGTGTCGGGTGCTGGGGGCCGTGGCCTATCTGTGTTCTCTTTTCTGCCAGCTCGATGACCGGAACGGGAGGCTTTTCCCCGCTGCGATACAAATGGCTTCTTTCTTGAACGGGTGACTGACGTTTGTGGGGACTGTGGAACAAAATGCAGCTTGTGCGCCAGTTTAATCTTATAGGGAATCTCATGACTTAGATTTTCCCCTAATGCCTGCTGCAATTTCTGTGGTGTAAGTTAGGCTAAGTCTTCTCCTGAAGAATGCAGGTCAGGTGAGCCTGCAGTGACATTGAGTCCATTCATGAAATAGCCATTACTGTGTCTTGTGAGGCAGATGAAAGTAGGCTACTACTTGCTTTTTTCAGTCTTACCACTTGGCCACCACAATAATCTATGTAGCAAATTCTGTGAGTAGTCGTATTAGTACATTTTCACCCATCCTCGTTCAAGTCTGATGTAGTAAATTCTCCAAAATTAAACTTTTTCCTCATTAATTTCATTTTTTGTATGATTTCGTCATTAAATCCTTGATACTCTGTCATATTAATGCCCGGTCAAATTAATGCTTGGTGGTTGACTCTTGTTGTTTTACCCCAAGATAGACATTTTGTTTTTGTGCATGTTACTCATTCGGCCACTTGAGTTAACCATGCAGGACTCTTGTGCAAATGTAGCATTTCTTTGTTGGTAGAATATCCCAGCATATTGATCTGCAACACTCAAGATTGATTTGGGAGAGTGCAGACAAGCATGTGCTCTCCAGAGAATGTGATGTCATCTGCTGCTTGTTGTCGCACCACAGTCAAGTTGGGCTTGCACAGATGTAAGTCAGTGGAAGACACTCCATGTGCAGCTCAGCAGGTGGACCATGGTCTCCTGACTGACCAGCAGGGGTCATTGGGGAGCAATGAGATTGTGTGATCCCAGCTCACAAGCACCCTTCCTTCTCTGGCCAATGATGTCACCTGTTGTGTGTTGCTCTGTGGGGCTACTGACCACAGGCAGCAATGGCATGGTTTTAGAACCACACCTCAGGGCCTACCTATGCACTAGAACATTACATTGACCGGATGAGCCACCCAGCAACCCTGGCCTAATAAATTTCAATAATTCCCCATTGAACTCTGAATAAGCAAATGTCAGTGAAAATAGATTTTATAAAGAAAAAAGTGCTCAGTTTAAACCTTGCTATTGGTTATTTAAATTTCTTTGAGCCATAGCATCTTTCTATAAGAATGTGTCTTGAGTTCCTAGGATGTCTGTTGAGCTTTTGACAGTATTTGGTAGGAAGTTCCCCAAAATAACCTACTTACTTCTAATTTATATTCAACAAACGCAATGTGAAATTTGAATTCAGCAAAATTTAGGCCTAATGAGGGTTATTTTGTCTGAACCAAGTCTGTATGTCTGAACCATTTTGGCTGTATTTTCTAAAGGCTTTTGTTGAGTTAAATCCATTTGCATGGAACGGGTTGTTAGTTGACCTAAGGTTTTAACTGTTTAGTCAAGGATATGCTGGCCATGTTACATATTTGTTTAAAACAAATGAGCGGAACAATGTCTTGACAAGTGTTTTTTTTTTTTTTTTTTTTTTACATGGTACTCACTGCACAAGTTGGTCCTGTATATAGTAGGGCTAATCAATAAATCCTCATTGAAAGACAGTTACTAAGTTTTTCTTCACTTTTAACCAGTGTGGAAGACCACGGTGTGTACTTGCACCAGGTTGTTAAAAACAGCCCAGGTGTTTTGGATGGGAAGGGTTCCCGCTGTGCGCCGTTTGGTTAGTTACACCAGGCCGGTGACACCTGCCCATCTCTGTCCTTCCACAGAGGCGTCTACGGCACCTCCGGAGCATCGCGGCGCGAAACATCGTCAACAGGAACGGCTCTCCGCTGCTAGATACCTACTTCACCCTGCACCTCTGTCTGGAGGCCAGGATATCCAGAGGTGAGGCTGTCCCTCCTCTAGGCTCTCAAAGAATCCATTTATCCTCCTGCTGCTGTTATTCTAAACTTTCCTCCATTGGCTGATGGCATAGTAAATCTGGGCCTGTCCAGATTCACTCCCAGCTGAAGTGCTAGTCCTCGGTGAAGTGCTGCACTCCACTGACCAGAACTGAGCCTTGGGCTTTGCAGTGATGCCTGTGGCCAGGGGTCCTGTGGCCCTGCACACAGGTACCTGTTGGACGTACGGTCGCCCAGGGAGGGAGGGTTGGAGCCGCTGGCTTTCCCCTGTGTCATCGTGCAGGAGCGACTCTGATCGATCAGGCACCTGCAGTCTGACATCACAGCTCAGCTCCAGGAGCACGGAGCAGAAAGAACAGTCTGTGCTGGCTAGTCTGAGCCCTCTTAATTGGATGGAAATAATGAATAAAATTGGCTGAAATGAAGTCATAATAAATGAAGCAAGGAGTTTATAAAGGCTATGAACTTATTCACACCGAGCATCTGCAGCTGAAGGGTCCTAAATGTTTTTGCTGGCAATTTATCCGCGTTGCTATTTAGATTAATTTCACAGGATTTGAATTCATTGAAACGAAGCCAGACCGTAATGCCTCCCAGTCAAAACAAATTAAAAATCCAATGAACAGAGAACACTTACTTAATTTTTCTGCTCTTTCCTAGGTTTTTACAAGAGTGAGGTCATCAAGGACTCCTTGGTAAGTGTTATCATCTGAAAGTTAAAAAAAAAGAAGAATATTTTAAAAATACGCTGTGTGCCTTTGCTTGGTTCATTTCAGGTCAGCCTCGTGGCCCTTTGTTCTCTGTCCCTCTGCGCGAGAGCACCTTAAAGTCAGCCTTTTTTCACTCTTTCCTATTCAGTCAGACAATGGCCACGGGGCCATACGTTACAGAGAGCTGAAAGCAGGGCCCCCTTCTGGAACGTGCTGCAGTGGGGCGGCCTCTCGCTGGCCCTGCAGTGGGGTGCCCCCTCCCTGGTCCTGCAGTGGGGTGCCCCCTCTCTGGCCCTGCAGTGGGATGTCCCCTCTCTGGCCCTGCAGCGGGGCGCCCCCTCTCTGGCCCTGCATTGGGATGCCCCCTCTCTGGCCCTGCATTGGTGGGGCGCCCCCTCCCTGGCCCTGCAGCGGGATGCCCCCTCCCTGGCCCTGCAGTGGGATGCCCCCTCCCTGGCCCTGCAGTGGGATGCCCCCTCCCTGGCCCTGCATTGGGATGCCCCCTCTCTGGCCCTGCAGAGGGATGCCCCCTCCCTGGCCCTGCAGTGGGATGCCCCCTCCCTGGCCCTGCAGAGGGATGCCCCCTTCCTGGCCCTGCAGTGGGATGCACCCTCCCTGGCCCTGCAGTGGGGTGCCCCCTCCCTGGCTCTGCAGTGGGGCAGCCTCTCTCTGGCCCTGCAGTGGGGCGCCCCCTCTCTGGCCCTGCAGTGGGATGCCCCCTCCCTGGCCCTGCAGTGGGATGCCCCCTCTCTGGCCCTGCAGTGGGGCGCCCCCTCTCTGGCCCTGCAGTGGGATGCCCCCTCCCTGGCCCTGCAGTGGGATGCCCCCTCCCTGGCCCTGCAGCGGGATGCCCCCTCCCTGGCCCTGCAGTGGGATGCTCCCTCCCTGGCCCTGCAGCGGGATGCCCCCTCCCTGGCCCTGCAGCGGGATGCCCCCTCCCTGGCCCTGCAGTGGGATGCCCCCTCCCTGGCCCTGCAGTGGGATGCCCCCTCCCTGGCCCTGCAGTGGGACGCCCCCTCCCTGGCCCTGCAGCGGGATGCCCCCTCCCTGGCCCTGCAGCGGGGCTCTGTTTCCGGGGGGACGGATGGCGGCTCGCTGCCAGTCGGAGCAAGCGCACTCAGCTGTGGCTCTGAGGAGCGGGCGGTCAGCCCAGGCCACACGCAGCTCGCTCCTGCTGCTCCTGCCCCGCGTAGCACAGCGAGGGCCCTGGGAATTCATTTCTGTTCTTTTTATTTTTCAAAATTCTGTTTCCAATTTCTGGGCTTTATTTTTCCTGATGTCCAGTTTCTTGATTGTCGTATGACATATATTTATCTTTATTCACCTTACTCGTTCAGTTGTATCAAATGTTCATTTTTAAATAAAAACTCCTCGCCACTGACGTCTATGACATGAACCAGAAACCTACTAAACATATAAGAGAAAGGACGCCTTGCACTGGCCGACGTTTGTCCCTTGCGTGCTTGATTGTAGTTTGTAGGAAGTTAGAGAATGCACCTTTTCAGCAATTTGAATGACCACTGTCAGACAAATAATAACCAAACTACAGTAAAATGAATGGGCTTGTTTCTTTGTTCTTTGACACCATGAAACCGAGAAGCCTTTTTTAGAGGGCTGTGCTGCAGTTGCAGCTGTCAGCAACTTCTGCATTTTGGTTCACCGAGAGCGTGACAGGCGTTAGGATTTTCACCTGTTGAAGGCGCTTAGCCCACAGATTGAGTCATTATGGTTTGTGTATGAGAACATCATAACACACAGTGTAATACTGCACGTCCCTTCAAGTGAAATGCATTTCAATTAAATGCAAGTTCAGGATTTGCCAGATTCTGTATTAATGGCCAGATTCTGTGTATTTTTGGAGCTGCGTTATTCTGTCCGCATCGCTGAAACATGGCACGTCCTCCCTCCAACGCACCGTAGAGGAAACAAACCCCCTCCCCCCACTGCCTTTGCTTTGGACACACTTCACTGGCAGACAAAGTACACTTGGCTTCGTGCCGCAGCTGGTGCTCCTGCAGTTTAGATAAGTCCCAAGAGGAAGTTGTGAGCGGTGCGCAAATAACTTTCTCCAGCGCAGTGGCGGCAGCGCATTTCCGCACAGTGCAAGGCTGGCCCAGGGCAAACCTGCCGTCAGTTGGCTAACAGTGCAGCAGTAGCATGTGACTCTGGCCACCCTGTACAAGAGCCTATCGGTGCTTTATTTGTGGCCTTTTCCTCACAGTAGGGAAAAAAATACTTGGCTAAAGACTAAGGCAATGATGTTTGCCCACCTGGAGAATTCACCCGCATGTGCCTAGATAGGATATTAACTCACTAAAAATCAGCTATAACTGGGATGAAGACTACCTGTAACTATGATGCTAATGTTTTGTTTGGCACTTTTTGTTTACTTTCATTAGAGTGCAACCAGGGATGTGCTGACTTAAACGTTCACACTTTTCAGTGCGGTGATAAAAATGAAATCTGCAAGATGCTATGTGGGAATTTCTTTCATTTATATTTATACTTAATTATATACATTATAATTATACTTATATTTATAAGTTCCAAAATGACTGCACTCAGACATAATTGGGTGTATAAACACCAAATAAAGTAATAAATCAACGACAAGGAAGGCTCCCCACACCAAAAGATGCCTCAACTACGCTTAAAGTGATATCTTTTAATTCAAGGCTAATGGCAAACATTTCAGTATTTAAGCTTTCTTCAGTGTGCTTTCTTCATGCTGAAACGTTTGTCATAAGTCTTTGATTAGAAGATATCACTTTCTTTTTTTCCCCATTAAAATATGTTCTCATGGTAAAACCATGGACCAGTTTTCAGCTTTGTAATAACTTTTATTGTTGCGGGAGTTGGGAGGGGTATCACTTTCTCTCCTTGCTCCTCTCCCCCCTCCTAACGACACTCTTCCGATTCATGCATTCGCTTTCATGTTTGCAAGCTCTCCACAGAAGCATACAACAGTGTTATAATAGAAAAAGAAAGTGATAATTTCGTTGTTGGTCACGATCCATGAGTCAGCGGTTGTTTTTCTTGATGCTTCAATGTTATGACGGAAGTGGGATTAAATTAACAGGTTGGGGTTATATTTTGCAGGATAAGCAATGGTGTCTTGTAACAGCAATAACAGGTTACTGTTCTGCATTAGATATGGAGATGGCAGAGGCTTTCCAAGCAACATCCAAGTGTACCTCAAGACTATTTATGCGCTTGCTTCATCATTTTAATTTCATGCCATTCCGTTATGTACAGTGCATTGTCGTCTTATTGAGATATATGTGAGATAACTACACCAAAACCATAATCTCCATCTTGGCTTGACTTTTGCTTTAGAAGCTCTCGTCTTGTCTGCGTTGGCATTTTTTCGAGGTGGCCTTTGGTGCCCGATGTTCTGCCCCCTTTCCATTGTGATATTTGCAGCCGCTGTGTTTTAGAAGATTCATTTCCCTCTGTACTTCCTGTTGTTTCGAGGAGCTGGTCTGAGGCAACCGCTCTCCTCGCTCCATCCTTCCTGCTGAGTGTGTTAAATGGAGGAAGAATAGTTTATGAGCTGAATGGCCTTTGGACCGAAGTCAGGCTCTCTTCTGTATATATATATATATTATTCTTATACATTTGTTTGCTTGGTCAAAAGGACTCAGTATGTGAGGTCCAAATGTAACAGGCTGCCTTAAGCCACCACACCATCTGTCACCCTGGCATTGTGAACATTCGCTTACTCACATTTGACTTCTTTTTGCCCAATCAGAACCCCACATGGAGGAGTCTGGACTTTGGCATGCTGCCTGACCTGCTGGACACCTCGGTGTCCTGCTTTGTGGTGCGGATATGGGGAGGGCGGGGGGACCAGTACCAGCTCCTCATAGAGTGGAAGGTCAACCTGGACGGACTGAGATACACTGGGCAGCAGGTGAGCGGGTCTTATTTTGCTGTGCGCCCTTCCTCTGTTCCCTTTCACCGCTGCTGTCTCATCTGTTCTTGTCCCCTTTGCTTTCTCCACTTCTCTTCTTTTCCCCATGTTCCCTCCTCCTTCCTGTTTCCCCTTCCCCTTCACCCTTCACTTTCTCTACCCATTTCCATTTCCCATGCCCCCTTTCTCCTCTCATGTACCCTTACTCTTCTCACGTACCCTTCTTTTTCTCACGTACCCCTTTCTGGTCCCGTTTCATGTCATCATTAAGTTCGTACCTGAATTCATCGCTGAGCGTATTGCCCACATTTCAACCTGAGCCTTCAGACTAACTCCATCCCCAAAATTTGGAAAGCAGCCGATGTACTTCCCTTATTGAATGGGGGTGACCCTTCAGATTTTAATAATCAGCGTCCCATCTCAAAACTTCCTATTCTTGCCAAGATTCTGGAATTTTTAGCTAACTCACAACTGAAGCAGGTCTTGGGTAAAAATAACAGCTTAAGTGAGAGTTTGGCTTTAGGTCCGGATGTGGTACCATCACAGCAGCCATGTTAGTAACAAATGATATTATCAATGCCCTGGACAAAAAACAGCGTTGCACTGCCCTGTTTGTTGGTTTGTCAAATGTGTCTGATTCTGTCAATCATGAGCTTTTGTTAACCTGACTTAATAAAATTGGTTTTAGCGAAAGGACAATAGAATCTCACAGATAGAACCCAATGTGTTTTATCTGATGGTCACAAATCAAGTGTCATAGAAATCCCTTATGGTGTCCTCCAATTTTAATTTTAGACACCATTTTATTTTCTATTTTTATAAATGACATAGGGAAGGACATACATACAGCCAAAGTGCACCTGTATGCTGACAATACAATAGCCTTTTCAGTTACTCCCACTCTGTGTCATACTGTTAGTGAACTTCAGACTGCATCTCAACAGCTGCAGGCCTTACTGAATGGTCTTAAACTGGTTCTTAATGCAAAGAGAACCAAGTTTATGATCTTTTCGAGAGCTCACTCCCAGACCTTAGATGCTAGTGCTAGCATTTACACCCTTGAGGCATGTAGAATGAGTGTCACCCTACAAGTATTGTATATTTGTGGATGACAAAGTTTCAGTTGTAAAGAACCCTAAGGTGAGATTTGGTTTCTTTTATAGAAATAGGGCTTGTCTCACTGAAGAAACTGAGAAAAAAAACTAGTACCGACTATGTTTTTAAGTATTCTAAACTACGGAGACATTATTTACATGCATGTTGCTTCCTCAACTCTTCATCATCTAGGTTCAATGTACCAAGTTTTATAACCAATTCCTTGTTACATACACATCACCGTACTCTCTATAAACTGGTTTTCTGGTCATCCATAAGTCTGAGGAGACAGAAACCTTATCTTTTTATTGATAAAGCTATTTTGGGTAAACTCCCCTCATATCTGTGCAGTCTCCTGTCATCCTCTACCGGCTATTATCAGTCTCGTTCCACCAGATGGCTGCTCTACCAGGGTTTGCTTGGAGTTGTGTAAAAAAAGCCTTCTCTTATTTTGTACCCTGTTCATGGAATCTTCAGAAAACTGTCCATCTTAATAGGAAGTTCAAATCATGATCAAGGACTGTGTAACTGAAGAATGTTCTTGCTTTTCCTAAGCTGGATCTACTATTGTATTGTACGTCTGTACGTCTATATTTTCTATTTTATTGTATTTTTCTAAATTAATGAATTTATTTTTTAAACTGTTTTTGTGATGGTGTGCCCTCTTGGCCAGGTCCCCCTGGAAATCTCCCTTGGTCTCCCTCAAAGGATCAGTTCTTTGAGATTATTCATCTCAAATCAGTCTTCTTCCCATTTCTCCTTTACCCATCCACTTCCTGTTCCTCTTGTCTGCTGTATCCTTTCTCCTGTCCTGCTTTTCTTCTCATGTCCCCTTTTCCTTCCCATGCTCCCTCTGTCTGTACCCTTCTATGTTCCCTGTCCTGTTTCCCTGTCATATGCGTTGCATTGGACAGACTCACAGGCTTGAAACAGGTCAGTGGCCTCCACCACCTCACACAGCCAAACACTTCTGTGTTCTTTCCTCCCGCAGATCCGCTCCAGAAATCCAAATGAGATCATATTTGGATTAAATGATGGCTACTATGCAGCTGACTTCGATCATAAGGTACGTGTTTCACCCTTGATGAATTTGAGGCCTTACTAGTAAAAATATGGTTTACATGTTCCAGAGTTCTGCTAGCCTTGTCATTTAAGAATGTTTGTATAGTGCAGGAATTGGTGTGAAAAAACACGTACAGTAACTCTTTTGTGATGTCTTTGACAATTGAAATGTTCAGCATGGTTTTATTTAGTAAAAAAAAAATTCTGCTTCAGGACCACTCTGAAAGAAAGAAGAGCAGTTTGCTTCAGGTTGACCAGAGTTCAGTACGAAGTTCCTACAGCGTCTTCTCCCTGTTGAGGTAAGGTCTCCACACCCCCTGTTCTCTACCCACAGATCGTGACCCTAGGCAATTTCAGGGCCCCCTCCACCCAGGGAAAATTAGCATTTTTATGTTGGTCTAGCAAGTGATACCCTCTCAACCCTAGCTCGTGCTAAAGTACATTAACATTCATAATCATTTGTGTCAGCAGTCCGAGCAGCTCAAGCTTAACGGAACTTACTGTGTTACGAGGCTCTTGGTGTCAGCCTGGAACTGCGCCTTGTGGTAAAATGCTTCTGATGGGAATGCAGGCTGGCTGTGGCTTCAGCTGAAAACCCCCCCTGTGGAGAGCCAGCCAGTGTTAACCGCTGCCTGTTTCATTGCCTCTCCAGAGCAGCCGTGCCAAATCCCGTGGGGTTCTTACAATAATTCACCAGCAGGTGGCACTTGAATACAATTTTTGAATACAGTTTTTTTTTTTAGCATAAGTTTATATTAGAAATTTTATAAACAGAGTTTATATTCTTTTTGTTTTGTGTGTGGAGGGTGACTTACATGGTTTACAATTTACACCTATCCACTTAGACAACTTTATTCCTAAGCGTAACACCTAAGAATAAAGCCAACAACCTTTCAGTTTTAGTTGAAAACATTTTACATTGAAACAGCATTACAGACCTTTTTGCACTCTTTGGAAACATGCAAACAGCATGAAAAAAAACACATTTCTTTATATGGATAATGCATTTTAATCACCTTGGAAGGCTTCCTTGTTATTGAGAAATGACAAGAGGCGAGAAAATGGATGCTTATGGCTGATATTTCCACCACACCACTAGGGGGAGACAGCACATCACTTTCTGAACAATAAAACTCTGAAGAATGCTAAAGCTAACAAGTAGTGCCACAGTAGGTTTCAAAGCAATGCTGTGTGTCTAAAGTTTAAATTAAGTTCTCTGTAGAGAGATAGCCCCAAAATAATAGACAAGTACTGCTTGTATGGTTCTGTTATGTCCAACTGTCACCCAGACCCAATACCCTGTGTGTGAGGTTATGGGATGGTGTGCATCTCACCGTCTCTGCCCTGCGGGACCCTGCGCTGTGTTGAAGTCATAGGTTTCTCGGGTGTTTAGCAGAACTGACTGACGCGCAACTTTCTGCAGCGTATCACTTTGACCCTGCAGTGGACTCCTGTGCAGTGTCAGCTCGTAGATCACAGTGAGCCAGGGAATTGGCTCTTGTCTTTGAGAATTAAGTGACTCCAGGTTGCAGAGTGATTTTTTCCCCTCTGACTCGGTCGGTGCTGGAGGTGCGGCGTCAGGTGAGGCGCTTCCACTGTTGTTTGGCACCGATTAGCTTTTATTTTTATTTTTTCAATGATGCCCTGTAAGAAACCCCCGGTCAAAGTCTCATGTCCAGGGCAGAAAAGATCTGATAATGCGCGTCTGGTTGGTCGATTACACAGATGTGTTTGTGAAGCCTAAACTCTGTGGGCAGACATTGGTGTCTGTTTAATATCTTGGCTCTGGCCTGTAGTATGTTGAAGCTCTGGCCCAGAATATAAAGATCGTTTCCTTAGATTGTCAGGGAAGCCTCTCCTCTCGATGGAAGAGAACATCTCTGTTGAGCCAGGGCTCTTAACTATTTCCTGGCACACTGGACCCCAGTATTTTTAGCTATTGTTTTAGTGTAAATATTTAACGAGGAAAGAGCACCCTGAAGAGAAAGATGGCAGTGATAGCAGGAATGCACACCGCGTCCTCAAGGGTTTCCATTTTGATTTTGTATGTTATTACTTTCATTACCTGTGTACTTGTGTATATTTTTACTCAGATTTACTGAAGTTACGTTATATGCTCCGATATGGAGAACGTGTGAGGATGCGATAGTATCATTGCAATCTTTTAAATAAAAAATAACAAAAAAAAGAAATGAAAAAAGAGAACGGTTCATTTTGGTTGTGTCTGCGTTCTCTGTCCGCTTGCAACCGCTCCCGAGGTGCGTTGCCGGGCGACAGCGGCTCAGAATGTCTGCTGGCGTCCGGACTGCGGCCTGGAAGTGAGCAGCGCGGGGGGGTGGGGGGAAGGGGGGGCGGTGCTGAGGCCGGGGACAGAGCCGCGGGGCGCGGGGACGTTTCATTACTCACCGGTGATGTAAGCCGAGCGGACACCGCGCTGACGGACGGGCGCTACGTAGCGGCCCGCGCGAAGGCTCCGGTTATCACGGCACGGAGAGGTACGCGAGCCGCCCGTGGGTCACCCGGAGCTCCGCCACTGAGAGCTCGTCCACGGAGGTCGGGCGGCAGATCACCGCTTACGATCTGCTCAGTAAATCCCCTGTCCTGATCTCCGTCTGTCGTTCACTCAGAAATTCAGCACGCGGAAAACCTAGCGTGGCGCCGAAAAACTCGGCTTGGCTCCCCCTACAGGCCACTTTGTGGCGGTGTTATGAAAGGAAAGGAATGGCGTCGTTGTCTCGGAAACCTTCGTCTTTCAAATATCTCTGCCTTGAGCGTGAGGAAGGGGGCAGCGCAGCTTTAAAATCGCTGATGAGATGTGTCATTAGTCAGCAAAATCTTCTCCTGGCGACGGATCTGTGCCCGTGGGAACCTGCATTGGTTTAGCCAAAGGAAATGCCAAGTGGATGACTGACTCGCCAGTGATTTCACTTGAATAGAGATGACCAGTTGGCCCCTGGAATACGTTTGTGGTATGATAGAGATCCTGTCAGGCACATCACTGTGTGCGTCAGACAACTAATGTCTGACAGGATGTTCAGAGGTCCTGGAATTGAATGAGAGGGTATCTCTCAGACTGTTGGACAAAGCTGCGGGCTGTTTGGCCGGGAGTGAATCAGCCAATCAGCCGCTGTTGTGAGTCATCGCGGGTACGTGCCAACGTAAAATGGTTCCTTCCTTTTCCCGTCCAAGTTGGCGCCTGGCATGTTTGGAGAAGCTGATGCGTGGCTACGTGCCACGCTAGGCCTAGCGCGGGATTCCACTCATTCTTACCAAAACACAACCTGGTCTTAACAGGAACAAGAAAACAATTTAGTTTAGCCCCGCACTGACAGCGATATTGTGTTTCTACGGCAGCCCCGATGCTTCGCAGATTAAGGCTAAGCCCCGTTGTTATTGTGATTTTAAGCGGTTTCCAGCTTCTGTTTTCCCGCGCGTTACGTTGGAATTTCTCTCCAACACAAATAACCCGAGAGGGGGCGAGCCCGGGATTTAGAGCCCTTAAATAATATCTGGGCAATAAACCTGTGAACAGCCAACCCGTGGAAACTGACTTGTAAGGAGTATTTTACCCCTTGTTTTGTTCCCTCTGTGTGACTGCAAAAGTGCCACCCTCTATGGATGGCTGCATTAAGGGAGGAGGTAGCTGTATGCCATCCTGCTCTAATGTTTTGGAGTAAATGTAAATCTTCACTGTGCAGTTGGACATTGCGGCTTAGAGAATCTCTGACCAGGCTGACTCAAAATGCTATGCTCATCAGAGACTCCTGATTTCATCCGTTAGGATCAAGGATGACTGAAGTAAGTATTTTAATGTGCAGCAGATAGCGACTATGCAGCTTTGGCAGTTTGGCAGTGCTTTTTTCTTTGTTTTTTTTTCCGCCAAAAATCATTCTTCTGCTAGTTTCTGTCCATATGGCTAATGTTTAAATGAGAAGTCTCCACCTGCTATTCTATAGGAAATCAGATTGTTCTTACAAAACCCCCCTGCCCTCACCCCCAAATAAGTCTTCTCTTGCTCAAAATCACTTTAAACATCACCCATTGTGAAATATTAAACATCTTGGAATGCGTTAACCCTAACTGGCTAAAATTTAGCGCACCTCGTTCATGTTTCGCTAAAAACCCTTTCGCCAGTGCCGCGTCGCGTAAAACTTTGCCGTTTTTTTTTTTTTTACATGGGGCTGTTTTGTTGTTTTTCGCCTGTTGTTATCGGGCCCCTGACTCCCGCCTCCACCCCGCTGGTACAGTTTGGGGTTCGGAGGAGTCCCGGGCCTGAATGGAAGCGGAGGCGATAAGCTCCGCCCGCGGTTAGCACGTTTAGCAGAGCCCGTTTAGCGGAGCCCGTCCGGGACTCCCTGGCAGCGCACCGCTGAAGCGATCGGGCGTGGATTAGGGGACCGGTTTAAACAGCTGGCCCGGGGGACGGCCCCCGAAGCCCGGCCTCGAGCCCGAAAATACACTTCCCGCGCACGGAAAATAAACTCCTCGCTAATCTTAAAGCCGCCATGTTGAATTTAATGCGGGTATTTGTTATTCTTCACACCCTCGGAGTGTATTTTGACAATATCGAAACGAGCACCGTTTTTGGTTCTCTTTCCTGTTCGCTTAAATGTATATATATTATGACTTCTTTCACACATTATGTTTGTAATTTTTAATGGTAATATAGGCATTTTTAGCCCTGCGATAGATTGGTGACCTGTCCAGGGTGCACCCCCTGCAACCCTGCTAAGGATAAGCGGGTATAGATAATGGATGGATGGATAGGCATTTTTATTTTGGATTTGTTAAGGGACTACATGACCTGAACACTCTCTTCTCCTCTGCTGGAACACAGTGGCTTTGTATCCTGTTACAGCTCTGCCTCCGTCTCTCCTGGTTTCTGGCCTTTCTGTTACAGCTCTGCCTCCATCTCTCCTGGTTTCTGGCCTTTCTGTAACAGCTCTGCCTCCATCTCTCCTGGTTTCTGGCCTCACTGTTACAGCTCTGCCTCCATCTCTCCTGGTTTCTGGCCTTTCTGTAACAGCTCTGCCTCCATCTCTCCTGGTTTCTGGCCTTCCTGTTACAGCTCTGCCTCCATCTCTCCTGGTTTCTGGCCTTCCTGTTACAGCTCTGCCTCCGTCTCTCCTGGTTTCTGGCCTCACTGTTACAGCTCTGCCTCCATCTCTCCTGGTTTCTGGCCTTCCTGTTACAGCTCTGCCTCCGTCTCTCCTGGTTTCTGGCCTTTCTGTAACAGCTCTGCCTCCATCTCTCCTCGATTCTGGCCTTTCTGTTACAGCTCTGCCTCCGTCTCTCCTCGATTCTGGCCTTTCTGTAACAGCTCTGCCTCGATCTCTCCTCGATTCTGGCCTTTCTGTTACAGCTCTGCCTCCATCTCCCCTGGTTTCTGGCCTCTCTGTAACAGCTCTGCCTCCGTCTCTCCTCGTTTCTGGCCTTTCTGTAACAGCTCTGCCTCCATCTCTCCTCGATTCTGGCCTTTCCCACTCAGCTTCTCATTGGCAGGCACTTTAAAATGCTGTCAGCTTTAATCTCAGCAGTTTGATCTAGTGCGCATACTTTCAGGGTCTTAAATCCAATTACTCCATCTTGTGGCCTTCTCTTTAATACACGGGGACCATTTTTTTTGTTATGAATAGAATGATTTGCTGTTACTGTTAATGCAAATAAGAGTAGCAACGATGTGGTCCTGGCACAGTTTTTAATGTTCCCCCAGATATTTGTTGTATTCTTTGAGTTACTCAAGGCTACTAAATTGGTGTACCCTCCCCCCACACACACACTTTGAATAAATTTGAAGTCTATGCTGGCTGCGTCTGAGGTAGGTAACCAAAATTCTCCAACTGAGGCAAACTCACTTGGCCTTTCGGTGAACCTCCGTATTGCCTTGCCTCGTGGTGTACGGGTTTGTATCTTCCTGCAAATAAAAGTTGCCATGTAAACAGCAGTGTTTATCTACGTAATGAGCCTGAGAGGACAGACGTCTGTCAGCAGGGAGCAGATGGGGCCAAAATATTTTAGACCGAGGAACACTCTTACCTGTCCTCGGTGTCCTGAGGTGGAAGAAGTTTTGATATTCCCAGAAACGTACAGATATGCAGAATGTTGTTTGTTTTCTCTTTTTCGATTTAATTAGATTTTATTTGGTCTTCTTTTATCTGTAATCTGGTTCTTATTTGCATTACGTGTGTAATGCCATCAGCTTTTTCACAAGTGTAGTGAAATTAATGTGCCCCTTTAATTGCTGTTTATATCTACAGTAATCTTTTCTCTGACCCTCATCAGAGGAAAGAAAACAAAAGCCTCGAACGCGTTGTCACTAGATACTGTCGTCAGGCAAATAAAATGATGTTCATTTGTCTTTTTCCCCCCCCTTTCTTCCTTGTCTGAGGTATCATTTGAGGAACAACTGCATTTCACGTGTCCACTTTCTCTTCAGCACAAAATTTTCCGTTCTTGTGTGAAGCAGGACCCGAAATAAACGCTGAAACTCAAATCATACGCGGGAGAAATTTGCCATTGCAAACAATAACAAAATTTCAATGGAATTTTCTCTGCTTTTCCTCATGTTTTCTCAAAGCACCGCAGCTACTGTCGTGGTATTGCTAAATCGCAAAAAACGGAGCCATTTGGACGCGTTCGTATCTGGGAGACAAGCTGAATGCTGGTCCGTATGTCCCGTTCGCCCTTATCTTCTCCGGCCAGATGACACATCTGTCTTCACTGTTCCACACACGGATTATGAGCTCCTTTCTCGAACGAAAACAGTTCTAAATATTTATTTGGGTATAATCAATACAGTAAACACACAAGGCCATGCTTAGGGGAGGAAAGGCACTTTCTCTTTCTCCGATTGCTGTAAGTCATTCCCCCCCCCCAACACCTCTGGAAGGCGTTCAGCTCTGTTTAGGGTCACGGGGGTTAATGTCCTTTCTATTTATTTCCAACGTTCATTCATTTCTTTTTCCATCGATCCAGCTCGGCTACTCGTGTCACACTCCATTCCGCCTCAATTTTTTTTTTTTTTTGCTTTTGCTTTTGCAACAGAGACTTTGGAAGAAGAGACTTGGTTTTTCTTTTCTTTTTTCATTTTGCAGTCTTTTTTTCTCATCACGATCATGAAGAAGAAAATAATTGTAATGAAAAAGGCGGCGGACGTTTTTTTTTTTTTTTTGGGGGGGGGGGAGATGCCCCTCCGCTGAGCGCACTGCGTGGGCAGAAACGCACCCCCCCCCCCCCCACGCTGATGTTACGGGAGAGATTATCCCCGAGAGGCGGGCTAGCCCGGGCTGGGGGTGATAAGGCTGCAGACATGCGCGAAGGCGGCGATAACGCCGCTCACCTAGCCGAAGCGCCGCTATCAGATTCCAGCTTCGCAATCACGCCGCCTGATTAAAGCTGGCCAATCAATACCGCGCTGGCCTTGCCCTCGGCTGTTGCCGTTGGATATCACGGCCTATGAAGTAGACTCACAAAAGCGAAAAGCTCTAGCAGAAATGTTTTTTTTCTGCAGTATTAAGTATTGTAGAATAAGTTCCGCTGTAGGCAGAGAGATTTATTTACCATTGGCTCGTGCAACGTCAGGGAACTGTGAGAAATTTACCGGCAGTTTGTAATAAATTTGCGTGTCTGTTACTCGGACAGGTACTCCGGGGGTGAGTGTGCGGGGTTGAAGACGGAGGAGCGGACTTCTTTGATTGTAAACACAGGACCACAGCAAGGCAAAAAAAAAAAATCCTGCATAGTATGCCTTTAATACAGCTTTCATTCAGCCTCCATGACTCGCAGTCACTCCGTCTCTTGGTACGAAGTCTAGACCGGCCCGTCGTGTGCCCTGTCCCAAGCCCAAGATCTGAAGGGCGCAACTACATAAACATGAGCACTTAACACCGTAGCTGGCAGCAACACCGAATCCATCGAGGTCTTTTAGAATAATTGCAAGACAAATATCTGCCGTGTGCAGTTGGGTGACGGTGATTACCTCTGCTGATTTGTCCAATTTTCTCATTTAAGAAAAGTGGAAACCAAAAAGGAAGGTTAAAGGAAAAAAAAGCCATTCGGCACGTTTTCCACTTAACTAATTTCACAAAATGTGCACGGAATCGGGTTTTGTATTCAAGAAAATTGGTATGGCATACGAACAAGTTTCATGGCAATTGAGTTGATTTTGGGGGAAAGGGGTTGTTAAGATGTGTCAACAGTATCCTAACCAAACCAAAATAAGCGTTCCTTTGAGCGGGATGCATGGCACTGTTTCGTGCCCGAACGAGAGAGTGGGGCATGGAAGGAGAGTCAATCCAGGAAATTGTTTCACGTAGAGTGGTGGAGTCCTGGAGACCGCTCCTGTCGCCAAGGCGACGATGTAAAGCAATAAGGCTGTTACCAATAATTACCGCACATATCCGCAGATACGGAAACCATGTACCTGGCGTGCATCACACACAAAAGCCGTGGTGATGATAAAAGTGAAAAGGGAATTATTACAGAAAGCTCTGCCACTGGCACAAAATTATCTGCAGACAAGGGCAATAAATGGCTCTTTGTGATTGGTCAGATTTACCCTTTCAGCTAAAGGCTGAGGGAACAGCCCAGCCCCAAGCCATTAGTCCTAAGAACATAGGCCCACGCTCTGGCAGATTGTATTGCGAAACAGACAGTGGAGACGTCATGAGGTGGCTTTTATGTGACGCTCTTGTTTGCCTTGTCCGGGTACAGAACGCAGGGATGCGGTTCTCTTAATGTGGGCCACCTGTGCTTTTAAAACTTAAAAAAAATTTTTTTTTTAAAGTGAGCTGCCCTTTCGGGAGAGCCGTGAGAATGTGATAATCCTTCTGCTTTACCAGCTGCGGACGACAGAGGGGAAAGAAAGAGGGGGAAACAAGCTGCGGCTTGCCTATCAAAGGTGGGACGTGAAGGCTTGGACCCCGCTGAGAAAACACAGCGAAGGGGGGGACCGGGCTAACGAGAAAAGCAAAAACCATTTTTCAGCCGAGAATCAGGCAGCAGAACAAGTGATTTTCCAGAGGCAAAAAAAAAAAGAGCAGATTCGAATGGAGCTGGCTTTCGTAACTGTTATCTGCTACGAACAAAGCTGTGAAAATGATTGTGTGCTCAAGAAGCTTTGCCAGTGATTACATTTTTTATTTTTTATTTTAATTATTTTGAAAAATATTTTCATGAATGGGTCTCGTCGTTTCCTTGTTGAGGAAGTGGTTTCCTGAGTAGAGCCCTAGTCTGTGGGTGCATGCTCGGTCAGATAAATTCAGGGTGGCCTGTAGTGGAAAATTCACTGTGGGCTCTATTGCCGGGTGTCTCTGGTTTTTTGGAAGCTTTCACTTTTATGGATGTGAAACTCCCTCCTGAATTTATGGATTCAGGGAAACTTAGGGTTGTTCTCTGTAAACAATAAACCAGGGGAAAATTGTGTGGTGGGGGGGGGTGAACCATCCATTTATCACTTATGCTTTTAAAAACTAACAACTTATTCTGTATGCTTGGTGCTTTCATATGCGTAGTTCCCAAGGTTTATGTTTCAGATATTTGTTTACTTTTTCCAATTGACTGTCTAACCACAATTATATATATGTTAAAGGGTGACATTTTCAAAACGCATCTTTCAAAAAGAGATAAACCCAAGGTGCCCTTGGACTTTAAAGGGACTTCACTCCTACCCACTGTTTTTCTAAATTCTGTGCTCGCCTCATATTTCTGTTAGAATTGCTCCTTTGAACCTTAAACTTCCAAACATAGTCAGAGTTTCGTCAGGGTAGGGTAAAAAGAACACATAACAAAATAAACCATGGTAAAATTAAAGGTCTAGAAAGAAGAGTGGCGGTGTACTCAAAAGCACATCTGTGTACCACTACAGGGCCCTGCCAGAGGACCTCCTATATCTGAAATGTATGTGTGGACTTTTTGCAGACCAGATAGCTGATGTTGCCACTTTCTTTGCATTCATTTCATCCTCCCCCCTCCGTTTGTTTACGCTGTTTGCTTTGCGTACGGCAGTAATAAATCTTTGGGTGTGATATGTGAGCTTCCCCTCTCATTGGCGTCCATTTTGGACTGTTTGTTTTCCCAGCGGGTCTCCCCTGTTGCTTTGTGGCGAGGGGCAGTAATGAGAAAAAGGCGAGACCCTGATTGAATTAATTCCAAACAAGAAACGGGTGTGACCCCCTGCGCTGCCGCGTCCTCAGGTTGAACCGTCGACGTCTGTACGAGGAGCTTTCCATGGTTTCTCCCTGTTCCGCCATGTTGGTTGCGGGGCGGGCGGCTGCCCATTGACTGGCCTTTATTTTATTTTACAAGAGGAATCAAAGTATCTGGGAGACTCTATTCCCAAGTTCATTTAGGAGGCTTTTTTGGGTACTGCTCGTTGGCTCCTGAAAACAAGTTAACTGGATGAAAGTCTTAGCAGACGTGTCAAATAACTGCCAATAAGCCTTGTCAGGGTGTGCATTTTGTGCGTACTAAACACTGTAAATGGGTCTGGCTCTCAAATATTAGTGTTTTGTAGAGAAGTTTTTATTTTTGTCCCCGATTTGTAATTGCCGTCGGTTGTGCCTGTCGAGTTGCGATTGCGGCAGCCCCACCTGCACCCCACACGAGGAGCATGGCAGCTAAAGCACGAGAACTGCTGGAACGTACTTCCCTGTGAACCAGCGACTGCTTTACGTACTATAGGCCACACGTCACTCAGATGTTTTTGTTTCCAGAGGCATTGAAAAACGGTATTTTTGAGTAAGTGGTAAATGGTTAAATAACATGCTGTTTTAGCCCTTGGTGCCATGCTAAGCGTACTATAGGCCACACGTCACTCAAACGTTTCTGTTTCCAGAGGCATTGAAAAACGGTATTTTTGAGTAAGTGGTAAATGGTTAAATAACATGCTGTTTTAGCCCTTGGTGCCATGCTAAGCAACCATGGCATGGAAAAGGGCTGAAAGGCACGTTAGACATCTGCTGTCACACTGGACTGGCTTTGAGGGGGGGATGCTGAGGCCCTGCTGTTGCTCGAACCCACAGGCTGCACACGGCCCAGAGGGCCATCAAGCAGAACCAGGTGACGGTGCAGCGGATCGGGAAGGAGATCGAGGAGAAGCTGCGGACGACGGCGGCCTGCACGGAGCGGGTGAGTCCCCGCCCCGTCACGCTGGTGTTCTTTATCCCTCCTTTCTTTAGGGTCAGGGGTGCGCCTAAAGAAGCAGTTTGAGCCATTCCAGGATTTAGGGAATACCATTTTGCGTTCCACAAGCAGGTTGTGCACTAACATGCTTCTAGTAAAAGCTGGACTGGCTCAAACTGCTATGCACTGACTGTTTCTGTCTACCATGATCACCTACATCAATGAACATAGCAGCCGATGTCCACAGTTTCATTTTTCTTCACAGGATGATTCTTTTGTGTCTGCTAATCACCTTCATCCATGTACAGTACTACTTTTTGAAGCGTATGTCTTATCTGATGTAACCTAGATATTCATGAATATGTGGACGTGACATGAGAATGGTTATGGTGGCCTTTGTTTTCTCATTATAACTGACTAGTTCCCACCATTATTATTTCCTTGCCTGACGTTTAAAAAAAATAAAAAACATATTTTACATTTTTTGAATTGACAGCTTTGCAGCTGTGAAAACACACTAGTAATCCTATGGCCCAGTATGGTGTTTATAGTAAACTTGCTCTTTAAAAGTATTTTTTTCTCTCTGTAATAATGGTCTTTCAGCTCTGACATGTTCTCAAAGAAGAGTGCTTTCATACATTAACAAAATATATTTTTGTTGCTTTTCCCTGTCAGTTTTTTTTTTTTTTGCTCGTGTTTTAAAAGTCAAATATGTGTCATCGGTTGGTTTTGGAGACCAAATTCCGGAGGAAATTAATGTTTTGGGTAGGGTGCAGATGGTATTGTCCCACTGCCGTAAAGTTATTTGCCTCAAAGGCAGCGTAGCTGGGGCTGTAGTGTGGCTTTTGATGTGTGGGGGGGTGGGGGGGGCGCTCCATCTTGTCGCGGAGATGATGTTTGTTTTGATGAGAGATTTATACCCTGCGACTTCACAACCCGGGCGCCTTCTCTAGGCCGGCGGGCAAGCGTTAACATTTCACGAAGCCCGATCCCTGCCCTCAGTACCATAGGTTGTTGGGGCAGATGTTGATTGGGCGGTTGACACGCCGTGTTGTGCTGAATCGGTTCGTGGGCAGGATGCCCGCTTGGAGAAGTATGGCAGGGGTTCAGAGAACAGACGGCAATTAAACCTTCACACTGCTCCGATTCACTGGCCTCGCTTTGATAATGCTCACTCTGTCACGTCACTTTGATTTTTGTAAAACGGAGAACATGAGGGCGCCTTTGTTTTCCCTGGTTCTGGGGGCCGTGGATGGGCTCCACACTGTACCTCTGTGACTCGTCTCAGCTGTGCTCCCGCCCGAGTCTGGCAGAGGAACAAGGACCCATCGAGTCCTGGCCCCTTCACCTCGGGCTTGTGATTTGAGTCCAGGTTTGTGTGTAGGTGGCTCCTGTCCTTGGCTGACCTGGGAGTTCAAACATGAGCTGTGAGATGCAGCGCCGGTCTGGGCCGTCCTGTGTCGTGGCCAGAGGACGGCACCCTGAACCAAGTTCTGTGGGAAAAAATCAAGGCCAGATGACACGCTACACTCTCAGGCCTGGCTCTCGCGAGGGACGCCCGACCTCTCCGGTTCGTGCAAAAGCCGCCGGCAGCCTTAACACGCAACAGTAGCATTCCGGGATCATGTGGGCCTCAGCACTCAGGGGATGAAGGCTTTATCGGCACCTTCTTAGTGACTGACACCCTCTATTTTCGTACAAAGGCCTCAGAAGGCTACGATAAGGGGTTATTATCAGTGTTCGCCACGATCCAGGCTGCGATCGCTATCTGGAGACTTGGCTGGCGTGCGCCCAGTGCTGCCGGCAACTGCAAAAATACAGGTGTCCCAAAGAACATAATTTGCATTCCTGCCAGGATTGAAGGAGGGTATGGGCTGGATATCTAACGCTGAGGAGATGTACCGCCAGCCCTGGTCTGCATTAGCCCACGGAGGGATGGATTACGGTTCAGAGCAAACAAATCAAATGGTTTATAGCGGAATAGAGGAGCGCTTTTTCTTCTTGCGTAAGCCCAACAAACCGTATGGGCCACTTTATCAACCCCGGAACATCGCACGTACCAACGTGGTACATCTTAGAAAATATCCCCCGTGGATATTTGCGGTCCTTATTGATGATCTGCTCTCGTGAGATTTCTATCGTGCGGTTAGCCAGATGTCACACAGCGTAGCGCTTCAGTGCTGTAGTCTTCTGGTCCGGTTGAGATGAGATTGCACCTGACTAAGATGAGTTGGATCCAGGGGGCTATTCCGCAAAGGTAGGGGCGGAGCCGTCTGTGTTGATAGGCGACTGACAGGAGCATGAGAAGAGCACTTTCATCTGCCCAGCGGGTCATCGATCCCACAGCTTCCCTGCACTTTTCCCTTAAAGGTCTTCCAGCTGTCCTGCGACAGGTAGAAGGATGCTGCACCAGGTCTTCGGTCTGAGGACAGCAGGGTGGCGATACACTTTCTATCAGATTGCCACATTGTGGGCCCTGGAGGACCCTTCAACGCAGTCTTTTCTGTCCTACCCCATCCTTTAAACATGCCGGGTTTTCCCCTTGCAGCATCTGGGATACATTCGGCCGCACATCTGCCTCGCCTGCTGGACCTGTGCTGTTCTGACAGGCATCTTCAGGGTCAGAGGGGGGTGGACCGCGGGCCATGGGCGGGGGCGAATGAGATCAGGGGTTCTGTCACTGTTCATTGGGGCTCTCCGGATCAGGTCTTTACAACCACTTGGTGCATGTTAAACAAAGTACTATTAGGCTAATCTGTGTGAGGCGGGGTCTTCCAGCCGCCCCCCCCCCCCCAATTCATTTGTCATATGCCTGTCTTGCCCTGGTGTCGGCCTTACCTGTGCCACCCCACCCCCCTCCCCCCTTTCCCTTCCACCCCCACCGCACACACTTCTATGAACTCCTCACGCTCCCGCGTGCAGGCACATTCTGGTCCGCGGTCATTGGTCAGTTCGAAGGGGGAGGTTTTCTGAGGTGGTGTTTAGCCAGACGACCCATAAATCGTTGGTCTCGTATTTAGATTTGCTGTAAGATGTTTGGGCCCTGATGAATGGGCTGGCCCCCGAGTAAGACGAGCCCGCGGAGTGAAGAGGGCCTGTCTGGGAGAGAGGCTGGCCGTACATTAACGTTGGGAGGCTGAGAAACGAGCGGTTTTGAACTCTGTCTGACGTCAAGCTGGGCATTTCTCATCTCCTGCCTCTCAGTGTGTGGGAGCGTGGCGTTCCAACTCTTTCAGATGGAAAAGGTCTCCTCCGGTTCAAATGCCACAAATGATTGCGGCCCGCTTAAATAATCTGCAATATTAAACATGTCAACTATGCTTCTAACGAGCCGCGTGTCCCTTTCCAGTAAGATTTGGTTGTTTTTTTTTAAACCGGCAGATGCTGATGCATGCTTGCTCAGCTTTTGTACCCTATGCTTTACACATCCAACTGTGGAACTGTTTCTAGATCCAGCCTTGATGCTGTAGTTTATTTTAAGTTTCTGAATGCAGCTCAATAATGTACCAGTTGCTAAAGGGGTCTATCCACCACCTCCTCCCCCCCCCAAAAAAATGGATCAGCTTTAGAAAAACTAAAGCCTATGATTTGAATGAGCAGCTTTTGTAGTTCTCTCGATTCAGGCCGATTATCGACCGGTGGGTCCAGAGATTGAAAACACGGATTCAATTATGCTGCCTTGGAATTCACCTCCGATTGTGCACTGGGAGCGATAACGAGAAGCACAAGTTGCCTCTGGTGTGAATTACAAGTTGTTTTTTTTTTTGTTTTTTTTTTGTCTGGGGGGCCTGTATTTTGCAGAAGAAGGAACGGGAGTGCATGCGCCTCCGGATCGACGTGCTCCGGAGCGAGCTGGAGAGGCAGAGGAAGGCTCTGGGCAGAGAGGTGGACACGCTGCAAAAAGAGAAGGCCCAACTTCAGAGGAAAGGTAAAGCAGCGCAACACCGCACCCTTCCATTAAAGAAAACATCAAAACACGGTCTTGTAACAGAACACAGCAACTTTCCTTTAAACAAATGTCTGCATTCAGTAGGGACATTGGGCTGTAATTCTGGCTACAAAATGATGTATTCGTGACTTGATGGATTGATGGAACATGTTGCAGTAATGGGATGGGTCTAAAAATACAATTCTTCTCATAACTGTGTGGCCAATTGGAGGACACCATTTTTGACAGGCCACAGGTATACTTAAGTTTTGTACTGCTGCTACCTGAATGAGAAGGAACCAAATTTAGTGTTGTAGGCCCTTTTTCTGCTGCTTTGGATATTTCTGTATCAAAACAGAATTGACAAGAATACTTGGCTGTTTAGGCAAGCAAGAGTATACATGCTGGCAGGGGGGCTGTAGAGACATTTTATTGAATGGCTATTTTATAATTCTAGCTAACTATTTCCACAAACTAACTGGCTCATCTCAGGATGAATCTGGCGTATATACAGTTAGAAATCTCTGTCTGCAATCTTGAACAAACGCTGTACCTCTCTTTACCACGGTTGTTCGTGTCCATTGCCACCGCCAGCCAATCAGGGGAAGGGCAATGGGCGTCAACAGCTTTTAAAGGAAATTTGGTGGAAAACGCCTTTCATTTAGTGGTCCGTGTTCCCCTCGGCTAAGGCTTCCTGCCCAAACCATACTGTGTGGAAGGAAGTAAAATTAATGCTTAGTAAAGCAATTAAATTTAGAATAGATATATGGTCCAACAGTAAACAAGCAGGGAAAATTTTTGGAGGGAAAAATGTCAGCTTTTTCCTTTTAACCCGCTCTAAAAAAAAATTGCCCGTTCTAATTAAATTAGTGTTTACCAATGTCTGCCTTTTCCAGTCTTTTTTTCCTATCTGTCCTGCCTAGCCCAGTAAACAGGGAACAGTTGTGTATCACAGGAAAATGCTGGTTAAATAGTCTAGACATTCTAAAAATGAAAACCCATTAAAATAGATGAAATGGCTGCTACAGCTAGATAGGTCATGTATCTTCCTGAGGTGGATTAATTTGGCACATTATTGTGGAATATTTTTTAAAGAATATTTTTAAATTAATATTTTGTTATTTGAAAAAGAGAGTAAAAAGGCAAAATATGTTTTACCTTTACTTTTCTAGTCCTGTTTTTGGTTCTGTGGCTATGTTTTGCTTATGGAATGAGGATATTAAATCTGCAGGTGTGGCCCTCCCCCACCACCACACGTGCACACATCTTCTAGTTTGTGAGGTGGAAATGTTCAGATTTGCCTCCTAGATAGCTCAAGGTTCACTGATGAACCTCAGCTCTTTGGAATCCCGTTTAGTGTCAGACCTGGCTTGCTTCGCATCTCACACAGGAACACAGAGCAAATTCACCGATGAAACTCTCTCCTGCACTCATTACACATACAGGCAGCAGGCTGTAGTTTCTCAGAACCTTTTATACCCCGGCAGGTGGCCGTTGTCCTTATCGTCGAGCCAGTTATCTTTTGTCTAGATCACTCGGCTATCACTGTCCTCTCATTTCTGGTAATCGTGGTAATAAATAAAGCTCTGTTTTGGCAACCAGGTCTCTCCATTTGGGCTAGGTGAAATAACAGTTAGCATTTTACAGCGCTGTTTATTCAATTATATGGGCTCTAAAATGCAGCCCATGACGTGTCGGAGATGGATGGCATTGCTTTACTGGCAAGTTTACTAGCGCGTATCCCTCGCGTCCACAGGGAAATAAAAATGTGAATGGTGGGTTCATATTTTACTTTGAACAGCACACACACACTCACTGCTTCCTCCTCACACGAGTGAGCTTTGGAGGTGCTACATCATAGACGTTGGGCTCCGGCAGTCAGACACTCCACAATGGCGTTGGCCTGCAGAAACGGCGTCAGTACGGAGGTGCAGGGCTAGAGCAGCCCCTTGCAGAGTGGATGGCCGTGTTGGTGGTCTCAACTTTTAGCTTTTAGCTTGGCTAACTGGCGGCACAGAGAGAGATCCTGAGAAACGCCCGTTTTCACACTGTGCCCAGTGAACTGCGTGTCAGGGTTCTCGGTTTCCTTCTGCTTTCACAGAGTGCTTCGTTTAATCACGGGGCAACATAGCTCAGGAGGTAAGACCGATTGTCTGGCAGTCGGAGGGTTGCCGGTTCAAACCCCGCCCTGGGCGTGTCGAAGTGTCCTTGAGCAAGACACCTAACCCCTAACCCCTAACTGGTGAATGAGAGGCATCAATTGTAAAGCGCTTTGGATAAAAGCGGTATATAAATGCAGTCCATTTACCATCTACCAGGATAATGGCCCTCGAAGAGCTGCCTGTGATGTCTGCTGATGGTTTGTGTGACACGCCTATACAGTCGGCATGTTGGGGCTTCGCTCGCCGGGCCCGGCCTCAGGCTTTCTCGGACGTATTAATCTCATTCCTGACATCCATGTATAAAATGTCTGCTGTGTTTATTCGGCGGCGGTGTGGCCAGAAGCCTTGCGGACGTGGGCCTGATTGATTCAGGCTCTGTGTTTAGCGAAGGGTGGTGTGGGGGGGGGGGTTGTTGCGGTCTTTGTTTCTTTTTAAGACATCCCAAACTCGGTGACTCAACGTTGGCGACTCACAGAATCACAGACGACATATTGTTCGGGCTTCCCGCCTAAAGCTGGCGAGTAAACAACTTGGTAATAAATTTTGAAAAGCCGAGCTTGGTTCACATGCTGGTCAAACTGCAGTGGATGACTTGTGTTCCGCCCTGTTTGGCTAACACTGCTGACCGAGGTGAGGAATTCTATGGGCGTGTCAAAGGGCTCACCTCCGGAGTTCCAGTGTGCATTCCACCCAGGGGCCTCTGCCTCCCCAGGCCCTCTTGTCGGTCACCTGCCGCTTCTGGACGGGGCTGAAATCATTTCCTAAACTGCCGTTCAGGTTTCGTAATTTAAGCCTTCACATCTGCTGGACCGAAGCTATAAATGCAAGGTGCAAAGAGGGAACACTCCTTTCCCCTGTGTCCACATCCCATCTCTCTCTCTCTCTCTCTCTCTCTTTTTCTCTCTCCCTCCCTCTACCTCCCTCTCCTTCACATTGCCGGGGCATGGAGAAATATCAAAGAAGACTTCCTGCAGTTCTGTCCGTCTCTTGCCCTTCTGAAGGAGTGCCAAAACGGAATGCCGTTCCAGATGCGGTTCTCAGAAAAAAGGATGGAAATCCACGCTGCCATTTGTCTTGTCGGGAGCAGCCCCAGATATTCGTGGAATGCCAGATAGTTGGCAAACTCCCACAGATGCTGAACCATGCTTTAGCGAGTCCGAGTCAGCACGAATGTGGAGTCTGCTGTAAACGCAGATTTTTTGCGATCAGCACCACCGATGGTTATCTCTCCGTTGACAGATTAATGGCTAGCTGTTTAATAACTGATTTTCGGCGTAGTTGTACTGCCCCATTGTAACGGACAAGCCAAAACTACCGCTTAGAGAGTGCGACTCTTTGTACGTCTGAAGGCAAGTGAAAGAAAGCATGAAAGGTACTGTATCTACCCAGCCGTTTATATTAATCCCCTGAGTTCCATTTTTGAAATCATTATACCTCTGAAAACGTTTTTTTGCCTTAGAGAAACAAATCCGATCCGGGAGTCACACACGGTTTCCTTTCGCTTGATTTTCTGTCGAAACTCAGCACCAGCATTATAAATCACTACGTCCTCAAAGCTCTTTATCGCGATTATTACGCTAGTTATTTTCGTTCTCTCAAGATCCATAATGACTGAAGGGCCAATAAACGTCAGTCCCCGGGTTACTCGAGAAAGAGTGGGGGATTTATAAAGTGCAGCGAATGCGCTCACGGAAAAGCCTCTGTCGCTGCGTGTGTACGGACACGTCGTTTCTACCTGGCGGAATAACTAACGGTTCTTCCGGGCATTATGCTTTCCACCAGAGGTGAGAGTTCACCTTTTCCGACTGCGCGATAGATTAACAGTTGCACTCTGCTCCGGATTTCGCGGAGTGAGCCATTTCCGTGTGCACAGGGGGATAAAAAGCGCTTCTTAATTCTCAAAGTTTTTTAAGGGATTCAAGAGCATCGACGAAGACGACTCATCTGCAGGAACACTTGCCTTGGGACGAGCGGGATTGTAGATCCCCCCCCCCCCCCCTCGTGGTGAGCACGTGCTCACTTTGTTCTCCACGGTCTTTCATCGACATTGTAAAGACCATAATAAAAACAAGTTGGACAGTAAAAGAAGAATTTGTAAGTATCGAAATTAAAGGGCAGAGGTTTCCGTGAAAGATCACAACCGGACTCATTTCCGGGGATTTTTTTAAGCATAGGTCAGAACAAAGTTATTTCCTAATCTTTTACGGGTACTCTCCGCCTTTGATACTTTTATTTTTTCCTTTCCCTCTTTTTTGCTTTTGGGAACGTCAGAAGGGATACCGTACGGCGTGGAGCTGCGAGGGTGGAAGGGGGATGAGGGTGTTTTCCGTCTTTTAAACGCTCTTTAAAAATAAGTGGAACTTATTTTGTCTGAGAGGAGCGCAACACGTAGCGGCGATAGCGAAATCGCATCTCTGGAGCGCTGTGACGTCTCCCAGCATTCCTGGCGGGTTGTACCCGCGCGGTTTTTTTTAGGATCGGGGCTTTGATGTGACGGGGAAGGGGTGGGGCGCCGTCACATGAAAAGCTGCGACACATCCGAGCCATGCAGGCGGGGCGGGGTGCCACCTTTGGAACGCCGTTTCAAGTCCCGCGAGCTGCAGGCCGTGATGATGATCTGCGCAGACTGTATCTTTATGTCGCTAATCTGATGAAGATTACCCCTTTATGGGATTTCTGCCAGGGCAGGATTGCATGGACAGGTAGCATGCGATGCAAAAGAGTACCAATTAAACCAGTCGTATTGTTGTTTCTTACGCGCACACACACACACTTACACACACTCCTGCTACACACAGCAGACTTCTCCATTTTTCCCTGGATAAAGAAGCTCTTTAAGGGTGTGCATCTCAGTTGAAATGGAACTGTTTAATTGTAAGGGTGACAATGCCCTTTGCACATGCTGGTAAATTTGTTTACAATACAATATTTAATCACCTTTGGTTTGGGGCTGTTTATCGATCTACAGTACTCGATCCCTGAATTTCTGAACACGTGCTTGTGGAATATTGAACAAGCTTAAAATCATCTTCATAGTTTTACACTGTGTAACAAGATGAATGCGCCAATAAAATAAAAAATAAAAAATTGATCGGTCCATTTCCGGCCCATGAGTGCGCAGGAACAGGTGAGGACGCTGCTGAGTCTTTCCCCCCCTCGACTCTTGGTGTACACAAAAGCTTTGGCCCGGAAGGAAAAATAAACAGTGCGGGGGGATAGGAGACCGCATGACGTCGCCTGTTTCCCTGAACGGGAAGACAGGGCACCCGTCCTGCAGAAGCGGCTCCATTACTGAGAGATTTCGTATGTCTGTGGAATCGTCGCGCTGAAGAATCGACTGTCGTTTCACTTTTGGCTGTTTACTGTGAGCCGGCTCTCTCTCCCTGCTCACCCTCTCTCTCTCGCTCTCTCTCTCTCTCTCTCTCTCTCTCCCTGCTCACCCCCTCTCTCTCTCTCTCTCTCTCTCTCTCCCTGCTCACCCTCTCTCTCTCCCTCTCCCTGCTCACCCCCCTCTCTCTCTCTCTCTCTCTCCCTGCTCACCCTCTCTCTCTCTCTCTCTCTCTCTCTCTTCCTGCTCACCCCCCCTCTCTCTCTCTCTCTCTCCCTGCTCACATCCCCCCTCTCTCTCTCTCTCTCCCTGCTCACCCTCTCTCTCTCTCTCTCCCTGCTCACCCTCTCTCTCTCTCTCTCTCTCTCTCCCTGCTCACCCTCTCTCTCTCTCTCTCTCCCTGCTCACCCCCTCTCTCTCTCTCTCTCTCTCCCTGCTCACTCTCCTCCCTGCTCACCCTCTCTCTCTTTCTCCCTCTCTCCGTCCCTCTCTCCCTTCTCACCCTCTCTTTCGCTGAGCTTGGCTTCGTGTTTAGGTAACTCTGAAAAGCAGGCCAACGAGTCTTCACAGATTGTACACACTGCAAACATTATTATCATTTGTTCAGTAATTGCTCAGGAACTGGTATCATGCCAGATAAGGAATATGTACTTTTCTTTATTTAACTTCCTTCTTTATATGATTTGCTCTTTTCATTGACTGATATTGTGTAAATAAAAAACCCTCAAACCATTTTTAACTCAACTAATTTTATGGAGCCTCAAGAGGAAATGGCCTTTGATGATTAAAGTAAACATTTATAAGTTGCAATTTTTTGGGGAACCACCAATGTAGAAATGCACCCCTATGTAAGAATTTGCCCGTGCGTGCCAGGTAATTTTGTGCGTTTCGTGTCTGTGCACAGAGGAGGCTTTCTCCACCAAGCGCCAGAGTCTGGAGATGGAGAGGGAGTCATTGACAGAGCAACAGAAAGAATGCACCGCCAAAAGGTAAATATAAACCAGTAATTATGTGTGCGTGGCTCCACCATTTCACTTACAGGACGTCTGAGGTAAATTATACAGAACGAAGTGTGGTATGCTCTAATGCACTATCAAATGATTTAAATGTAGAGATTACAGTATTGCATGATGAAGGATGTACTGTGAGCTCCACTGTCTTATTAGTACACTTACCTAGTGAGAATTAAGCCGTACATGTGGGTGTACTTGGGTTAGTCTGCACTGTGTTATACAGTGCACTGACCCTTGGAAGTCCCAAGTTTGTTTGTAGAAAAGTACCTGGGAGGGAAGTAACAAACAGAAGACAAATTTGCTAACTCTGACGGCAAAGTAACGCTGCCTAGTGTACTAAATAAAGAACGCTGGTTTTGACATTGACGTGAAGGCAAAATGTGAAATTTCCAATGTACAAGTTTATTGAAAGTAAGTGTCATATATTATGTGCAGTGCTAGCATCCTAAAAAATGGGGTTCAAGTTTTTTTTTTTTGTTTTTTTTTTGGACTGAGTGTTTTGCATTGTACCTAGTCACTAGAAACATGACGCTTTGAATGCATTTCTGATGTATTGTGAAGCTGAAGCAAGCGATCAAGGTGCTTTACCTCGTTCAGTGGAAGAGGGCCCACGAGAGAGAATCTCTCCAGGCTGAGCTCTGGGCCTGAAAGTGCACATGAAAGCTGGAGAACGTGAAGAATCGTTGAATTGGGCCTAATAATAATTTCCATTTGAATGCTGTTTTTTGGGGGAAAGCCTTTGAAGTGATTGGCCATTATCTAGAGTGCTCTTGAAGTGTTGACTCAAGTGCACGTTATTTTCTCCCTCCTCTCCATTTCGTGCCTACGATTATATAAAAAGCCCGGCAGCTGTCAGGGACGTGAGAAAGCAAGTATATTTTACCAGGCACGATTCTCCCCCCCCCCCCACCCCCGTTCCCCCCCTGCATCTAACACAGGTCAAGGTTCCTGTGAGCTCTGCCTGCCACACACAATAAGAACATGGCCCCAGGTGATTCCAGCCATTTTCCCCCAGGGGTGGGGATTGGGCCTGGGGGTGGCGGGGTGGGTTGGGGTGTAGTGGTCGGTAATTTGGCAGTTATGATAATTTGGTTGCTCTTACAATTACCAGAGGGATGAATCCGAGGCGCTGTGGAACCATTAGCACTGTCGCTCCACTTCCAAGATAAACAACCCACTTCCCCCCACCCCCACCCCCCCCCCCCCCCCACCCGAGTGCCCTCCCAGCGGTGCCCTTGTCTCCTTCATTTAAACTCCTGTCTCCCTCTGGCCCCCAGAGAGCTGTTCCTGAAGACCAACGCTCAGCTCACCTTTCGGTGTCGCCAGCTGCTGTCGGAGCTCTCCTACATTTACCCCATCGACGTGGTGAGCAGAACACGAGCGCCAGTTCTCCTGGAGTCATCCGCACCCTGCTTGATATAATAGTTCATCATTCATCATTCGTGATTTGGAATAGACAAGAGAAGGAGGGTAGCTATAGTTTTCTTTAACTGAATGTTTCCACTTCACTGCAGACAGTTTCTTTATCTGTGCTATAGTCCCCGTTCTGTTAGAATGGTGTGGGTGAAATATCTGATAAATTAATACATCATAGTGTGAATCCACGTGAAATCTGTCCCTGCCATATTATCTTGAACGCAAGACCAAATGTCGATGTACTAAGTACTCTGAGACTATACGTTTTATAAACCCGTCACGGTGAAAGCTGTGCCCTCTGGTATGTTCACTTGATAGATTTTCATGTTCCGTGTTCTATGGATGTCCTTTCATGCATGAAACATTTTTTTCTCCATTTTTTTTTTTCTCCGTAGAACAATCAGACTGATTACGTCATTTGTGGGGTGAAGCTGCCAAATTCTGAAGATTTCCAAGGTAACCAATGGGACTTTGAAACCTGGAATATTTCAGGAGTTGAGAACAAACAGCGAAACAGAAACCATGCTCTTTCTCCGCCCCATGTCCCATAGTAATTTCAGCACGGATTCTTTCTATTGTTTGTGTTGATATTATTGCCTCTGGCTGTTGATACTGTGGCAGTTCTGCCATGTTCTCACGGATGGGACGGAAAGACCGTTTGGTTACTAGTGCTGGATTTTCGTTGGAAGATGCTTTGAGACACTGTTATCCAATCTACTTGAAGGGCATCTTTACACTATGAAAGATATCCATCGTGGGATCTAGATTTGAGGACACATTCCACAGAAGCTTTTTTATAGTCCAAAGAGAAACGCCATTCTTCGAATGTGCATTTAGAGGAAGTGCATGAAAGGTCTTGAGCACTTTCACACCTCAGCGACTGGTTTCTGACCGTAATATAAATAGAAATCTCTCTTGGAATCTAAATTCTGGTAATTCCATCGTGCTATTGGGTGGGTGGTCTGAAAACCGTCATTGCAAATAGACTATTATTATTTAGCCATCTTTTTTTAGATTTTGTGGCAGAAGTATTTTCCATTAATATTTTTGAGCAGTGTTTCTTATGCCTGCAATTATTTTAATGGAGAGATTTACCATTCATGGCTTGAAACTTGTTGTCATTTGCTGATAGTGTAAAGGAAAATACAATGCCAGAATGAGCCTTGTTGCTAGGTTTGGGAAAAGGAGGATCCAAAAGCACATTCAAATGTGCATGGTGTAAATATGACCTTGAATCCCATCTGCATTGCTGATATCTTAATGTATCTTCATTTTCTTTTATTATGTATTTTTGAAAACAACAGATATCGTGCGGCTTTCAGATGTTCTCCATTACGGGCCACACACGCAACATTGTTGTGAATGTGAAGCTTAAAATGTGAGAGGCGGCCATTAAAACGCTCGCCCCAGGACTCTGCCAAAATTTTGCGGAACGCAGCCGCGGGATCGGTCATTAAAGCGACAAACAGCTCAGAAAAGAATACGATGTCTCTCCGACTGCAAACGAAACAGGAAAAAAAAAACCCGCTCCTGGCAGGGCGTCTGTGCAATGAGAGCATTGTGGTTTGGCCGGATGGTTAATCCTGTGATGTGACACTGATCTTGGCGGGACGAGAGGCCAAATGCAGGAAGGCCGGGGGTGAAACACTAGCGGCGGGCGAGGCAGCTGTGCGCTGGGTAGATTAAAATACTCGGGTAATTGCGCAGTCATTATAGCGAAAGGCATCCCGATTCCTTAACAAGTCTTCTCCTGTGTAGTGCCTAACCTCTCCTTAACGAAAGTTAGTTCGTGGCTCCGAAAAGGGAATCGGCAGTCTAAATTCAGGAATTTAGAAATTGTTTCCTGTTCATTTAAACCTTGGGCCTGTAATTTCTGCTGGGCTACTTTATAAGGACTGCAGGGTTGAGATGTAGAGCCAGCTGGGCCTGGGTTTTGGAAAAGCTCTCTCGCCGCTCTCTGCTCTCTCTCTTTCTCTCTCCCTCTCTCTTTCTGTCTCTGTCTCTCGCTCTCTGTTTGCTCTCTCTCACTCTCTGTCTCGTTCTCTCTCACTCTGTCATTCTCTCTCTTTCCGCGTCTCTCTTGACACCGACTGCAAGCCTCTAAGACCCATTCCCATAAACGCAGAGGTTAAAACAACGGGTTGGAAAGTGTGTTTTTATGGGAAGTAATGGACGCAGCGCTGGGTGGGAAGCTCACAGTGCGTGGTGCCTGTGAGGCCTCCCCAGAGGGGCCTGTACCGGGAGCGAGGACAGGTAGAAGGGTCAGGCGCAGGCGAGTTCTCCGTCTGCCAGTGCTCTCTCTCTCTCTGCTCGATTCCAGAGAAAACCTCGGGCCTAGTCTGGGAACAAAGCCTCCCCCCCCTGAGCTCGCTGGCTCATGAATATATTCACTGCCTGCTACGGCTGTCAACTTTGGCCAAAAACGACGCTTGAGTATTCCTTCGAAAAAAAGACATGAGTTCGAACATGTTTGAGTATATGCAGTAATACAGTTTTAAATGTTTAATTTCACGTCTGGATTTGACCAACTTTTGGGCTGTGTTAATTGTGTGTTATATCCACAAGAGGCAAACCAAAGCAACAATAACCACCATTACAGAGCCAAGGTCAGCATTGTTTTAACGTTATGTTCCCAAAACGCTACAACTCCCCAAAGGCTAGCATGGAAATAGAAAAAGGTAAAACTAACTTGGTTAAGCATTGAATGGCGATGTCAGGCCTGCAAGTTATTTGCCAAAAACTCCAGATGGTCCGCGTGTGAAGAGGCCAGTGCCCCTCTTTGTATTACCTTAATTCACTGTTCACTATATTCCCAGTGGAGAAAAAAAACCATGTTCCAGTCGCGCCAGGGATGAAGTGAAAGTGCCCTGTCCGTCAAGTAGCAGCATAGCGACGACCCATATGACCCAGCCACTTCCGTTTTCAACAGAGCAGGCTCCGAAACGCCAGATTCCTTTTTGGTTTAACGCAACCCAGGTCGAACGGAAGACAGCCACAATAAAGACACTCCGCGTTTTTTTCTTTTACATTCAAACGTTAATTTTCATGAACAAAAGTCTTAAAAATTTTTTTTTTTTTTTTTTTACAATTTGAATAGCATTCGAATATAGAATCATCGTTTGACAGCCCTACCGTGCACACAGGGCAATGAGGGTCGCAGTGGTTGGATGTCGGTGGCATGTAGTACTTAGGGGGTGTTTAAAACAGATGAATATATGAATGTAAATGAGCTTGTGTGCGCATGAAGTATGAATGAGCCGACGAGGATTCATTAGGTAACATTTGGAAAGTGTTATTTGGCTCATTTCCTGCGTGTCGCGCTCGTGTGTGTTGTGAGAAATCAGGCTTGGCTGTTGGAGGCGGGGGGAGGCGTAGCTTCAAAGGCTGGCCAATAATGAGTGCCAGGTTCGCCTGCGCCCGCCGCCTTCCTCCTCGCCGCCTCCTCCATCACACGCAGCGCCCCCACGGCCCGCCCCCCCGGGGCCTCCCTGTGTCTGTCGCCCCTGTCAGCGCGGCGCACGCACACCCCCCCACGCTGCTCCCCGAAACACTCCCCCCCACCCCCCACCCCCCCAAAGCCCTGACGTGCCAACCGGTCGTTTGTGTTTCAGCTTTGAGCCGCTCTCCCATGGATGTCTGTTGGTGTTTCGGTCTGAAAGCCGTAGGTTTGCGGCCGTGTTGTGAGTAAGGGCAGCATGCCGTCTGCCTGGGGTGTGAGGCCTGTCCCTCTTCCCTAACACTGTCCCCAAACCGCACCATCACCGCACCTCCCCGTCTCTGACTTGTCTCTCCCCCATCCCCCATCCCCACCCCCCACCCCCAACCCCCAAGCCCACCTCTTTGCACAGACACAAAACAAATGGTCCCTTACCACAGTGATACGAGTCTGGATGAATTTCCATTCCAATCTTGAGGGGTTGCTGGGAAGCCATCTGGCACGATGGCCTCTGTGATGACAACGTGACCTTTGACCTGTCTGTACTGATGGCGGTCTGCTTGGAGTACCACTCTTGTGGGCCAGGAGTCTCAGGAGTGTGCCTCTCAGGGCCTGGAAGTGCTTTTGAATATTTGCCGTCATGTCTGCGGTGGCCTGTAAATGAGGAAGAGTGTCCCGATGGTCTTACCCACATTTGTCCCCCTAATTTATGACAACAACAGCGCAGGGAGAGGGTGGTGGCCCTATTGTGACACAACTTGGTGACACATCACGCCTGAACTGAGCCGCGTTGCATATGAAACTGGTCGTATGCCAAGGCAAACTGCAAAAAGGTTCAAAGAAATAACTTTTAGCTATTAAACTGATCTCTGTGTTTCTGAAAGAGTAAATGTCTCTTGCAGAAAGTTCAGTTTTCATGTCGTACGACGATTATTCCTTTTTCATTTGCGCGCTGCGTTCCAAGCGGTTTCATGCCACTGTACGCTACTCAAATTCTTACGATACAAATTTCAACGTCCTGCTCTAGTGGTACGCATGATTTATTGAGACGTGATATTTTGAACCGAAGGAAACCATGTTTTTGAAACCATGATATTAAACATGAATTTCTGCCTTAAGGCCTTAGCCCATACGCTACGTGCGTTCTTCTGCTTCGGATGTAAATTGTCCATTCGGCAGTAACACACACCACACTTTTTTAGCATGTTGTCAAATGCAGCGTGACTCCCCAGGGAGGGACAGATTCGCTGGAAAGCAGGACGTACGGAAATTCAGGTTTTCACCGGCGTTTATTTCCCAAGAGAGAGAAGACTTTGTTTAAACAAACAAGCAAAACCGTTAAAGGAAAATCTTCTCCATTCACTCACTCAAAATGATACAAGTTTACTATCTTTAAAAGTTTAGGTTTCTTTATAGCGTTTCTCGACAGCCAGCATTTCCTTGTTTCCGTATTACATGAGTTTGCTAACATGGAAACAGCACTAATGTGCTAGATAGCTTGAATGATTAAATCAGAGTAGTACTTTTTGTGTAACCGGTAGAAATTCTAAAAGGCCGCTGTACCCTGTGGATTAAATCTTTCATTATGGGTAGAATTTGCACGAATTTTGGAAAGACTTAACTTTGGTGGTGTAACCATTGGCAGCAAAATAAAGGTATTTTGGGTTGAAGTGTTTTAACGACCAGGCATGACATCTAACGGTTGCGACTTCAACTGAACTTTAGCGTTTTTTTATCGATGTTGAGCACTTCCGGTCTGTGATTTTTATCTTCCTCTGTGCGCCGCAGGGAAAGATGACGGGAGCGTGGCGGTTGCCCTCGGCTACACGGCGCACCTGGTCCTGATGATCTCGTGCTTCCTGCAGATCCCTCTCAGGTATCCTGTGATCCACAAGGGGTCCCGCTCCTCCATCAAGGACACCATCATGGACAAGCTGAACGAGAAGGAGAGAGAGTAAGAGCTTCACGCTTCGTCCGTTGTTTTTTATTTATTCAGGCGCTGTACTTCTGTGGGAACGTGCCCTTATTGACACTTGAAGGTAATCGGATTTGGATGTGCGGATACGCACGCAGATGTTACACGTTGCTGATCGGATATTCAGATCTGGCATTCTTCCTGTTCGCTGTGCTAACACGTAGGCCCTGTCGTAATGGCCCGGCAAATCCTAATGCTTTGAGCTTTGACGGTGGCAGAGACGAACCTTTCATTCGTAAGCAAAGACAGCTCAACGTATTGTTCAGCGTATGTGAAATTAGTGGTTTAAATGATATAGTTTCCGTATATACAACAGTGCTAATGTGAGATGCAGGGGAACGTTTAATGGTATAAATTGGTCATGGACTTTTTATTGTGAAATTTTATTGGGATTCAGTGGAATGGAAAGTAAACAGTAATTGTCATCATGGATGTGGACCATGTGCATACATTCAGACAACGTTCATGTGCAAGTGAGCCCTGGCCAGGATCAAAGCCCCCTTATTCAGCACAGATATTATCTGACCTTCAATTTCCCACAAGCCGTAAAAACCTCCATCTTTAACCGTCAAGCCGATTCCGCGATTAATCAGACACTTTGAAGTTGAGGGGCGATGCTTGAGCTGATTGTGAGATTTATCAAAAGCCCATTCAGCACCTAACGCATGTGCCTTTCACCGCAAACCATGGCCATTTCCTGCGAGGGACCTTTCTGCCGTATCTGAGCTGACCCTTCTGCTTTCTCTGACCAGCGCCAGAGTCGTGAATTATGACCTACGTCAGCATTTCCCAAACTCTGCTGATGTAAATGATGTTTTGAATCGTCCGTCTGGTATCCATCCGATGTGACAGTGCAGCCTAGCGTATGTTCGAGTGCAGAATGAAAATTGTGCCTGTGATGTGTATTGGAATGGTTGCACATACACTAGCCGGTGCAGCGCTTGTTCTGATTAGCGTACTTGCTGGGGAGTAAACGCCCGATTTTTCTGCAAGCCTCCCATGGCTCGGTAGCAGGTGCTGACCCCCAGGAACCGCGACACTGCGCAGACCGCGCAGCTCACTTTCCCCTGCCCGTATCGCCATGGTAACAGATACAGACCCCAGGCCCCCTGCTCTCTCTGTCTGTGTCTGAGGCCTGTATTTCCCCCGTCGATTCTCTCCCTTTCTTTTCCGTACCGCAGGCTTATTAATTTGGAAATTATTATTACAAATTATTTTATTCTCAACATTTGTTTCGGTTCTCGTTTTATTGTGCCCCCTGTGTGCGTTTCCCACTTTCCACACCTGTTACCATCAGAGTGAGATTCACCGAAGAACATTAAAGGTCTTATCGAAGGAGCACGCATATGTTATTTCTTTCATTTGATGTAAACAAAAAATCGGCAGGAACGCTAGCTGGGGAAAAATAGCGGAAAGGAGAAGAAAGTATCCCCTGGCATTAGTGGGCCCCATAGCAGGATTCTGTATGCCCCCCCCTCCCCGTGTGAAGAAGGCGCATTACCGGGGCAGATATACAGCCTGTCCACCTGGAGCGCGGAGCGCTCTGTCGAAACAAAATGGCGGCCGGCGCCTCGGCGGGTCAGGAGCGTACTTAGCGCCGGCCCAGCGGGCGAGCACTTCCTGCCGCCGCCCCGAGCGCTCCCATAACTCAGCGTTTATGCGGGGATCCGTCGGACACCATATGCGCCCCCCTGGGGGGGGGGCGTGAGTTATTGCGTGCGGGGGTCAGGCGGTGCGCGGGGGGGGGGGGGGGCGCTCTGGCACCCCTCCAGCCCGCAGATACCAGCTCCGGCCCGCGCTTCCGTCTGAAATCCGGCGGCGGCTCTGGAGATCGTGACGGGGCCTTGTTTTCTAACGTCTCGGGCCTTTTTGTTTTATTTGGTTTTTTTTTTTTTTTTTTTTTTTTTTTTTTTACAACCTCAGGTCTGATTTGTAATACATCGGTATGCATAAAAATAAATAATATGCAACAAAGGGGTTGTTTGGCAGTGAGAGGAAGGCTCACGCTGTCCAAAATCCACATATCTGATGATGAAATGGAACAGATGGAAAACATCACACACTTTTGGTTTGTCAGCATAAACACTTTGATATTTCCTTTTATGATGTGTAATCGGTTTTTCGAACTTGGTACATTTTCCTGTTGTGGACTTCTGAAGAACCCCTAAAATGAACGCTCAGATTGTGTCTTTGTAATTATGAGGATCATGGTTTTTATGGTGATGTTCACTGAAGTTAAGCAAAAGAAGAAAAAAAAAAGATTTTTGCTGTTCTGTTGGCTCTGAGGAATATATCCCAAAATTTCAGTCCTCCCGTTTAAAGGTGTTCTGATTCTGAGCTTGGAGTGAACCTGCTCTCGATATTTCCATTTAGTCCCTGTGAAATAATCTCAGTCAGGATCCTTCTTTATCTGTCTTGGACTGTCCTATCTGTGACAAACCTATTTTGTCCTTTTATTAGCTGGGCTATAAAATGGCAATTTTTATACTTTTCACTTAATTGACTTTCAGTTGATTCAATTGAAAAGATGAAAATTACCACATTCTAGCTCTGAATTTTGCCTTATTTTCGTGTAAAGTGTAAATGGCTAAAATTTTGTGTAAGCTTGTTTCAGTGCAGAGCAGTGCTGTATTTCACTGCAGCCTTTGAACATGACCTCAGAAAGTAAAAATAAGAATGAATGAATGGATTGTTATTGAATTTGATTTGTAATATTTTATTTTCCTGTGTAAGATACTTAATCAACCATAAGAAAAATCCTACAATTTTCCTTTTCAATTCCAACTTTTGCTAAAAAATAAATGTATAACTTTGAAAGTAAGCAGCCCACCTCTTAGTTAGTCTCTGAGGTAATAGCTTTGAGTTCTTTTCTTTTTGCGTAGCTCACATTGTAGAGATACTCAACATATATTCTCTGAGGGCGAAACATTCCAGTAAATAGCTTGTATTCCAGGTGGTGTTTAGCCGTAGCTACGTGAATGTGTGACTACAGATTTTAGTTGTTGGTGATATTGTAGCCATGGATACAGTGGAAGGATACACCCCCAGTACCCTGCCCCTTTATTATTTCTGAATTTCCCTGGCAACCCAATTATAGTGCTACCATGTTCAAATTATTATTTTGATCTATTTTGTACGGTAACCAAGGATGAACTGCCAAAAAATGGTGTCGTTTGATAATTAGACATTGGCCACAGAGGCCTTTTTCATTCTTCTATGCATAGCTAGTGCTAATAACAAAATGTATGTTTTACTATGTAATTGGTGCAATTGGAATCATATACACAAGGATGAAACAAGCTTTGTGATTTTTACTTTTTTTTTTGCCTCCTCTGTTCGATGTCAAATTAATGAGTACGATTCCAATAAAGATAAAAAAAAGGGAAGAAAGAAAATCACCTAGTTCTCCTCTTTCCTGCCATAGTACCCCCGAGCCCGGAGGTTTACATTGGCCAGGGAGCGCACAGCTGGTCTGGATTAAGCCCCCCTTTTGTTTGCAAAGGCCCTGCTTATGGTCTATATATTTCTCCGCATTTTTGAAGTGTTTGTAGGAGGGATTGCTTTTTTAACCGCATTTAAATAAATGTATTATTCTTGCGCGTAATAAGCTGTCCGTTTTTTCCGATGCGGACGACGTGCGTCTCTCCGGGGAGAGTGCTGTCGTGAGACGTTTCGAACGGCGGGCGCCGAGCGTCGGCCTCCACCTGAGATATGCTTTTTTGGGGGGTGGGGGGTTGGGGGGGGGGGGGAGGGGTTGGCGTGCGGGGGATGGGCGCTGAGGTGCGTTGTGGCCCCCCCCCCCTCTGTGCCCCGGGATCGAGCACCAAACCATTAGAAACAGATGGCGGCGGAGTCAGGAGCAGAACACGGGCTCATTTTCTGTGTGCTAATGACCGTGGAGCGGGGCTCACACACAGGTAGGGTAGCATCGCGTCACTCAGGTACCTGTGAGCAGCTGGATTGGGCAGACTGCTGACGTCAGCTGACATCAGGTCAGTTATTCACCAGATAAACAGAGCCCTCGTGCTGAGATACTTTGCAGCTGATACCAGCTTTGTCACCCTCACTCGACAATGGCTGGACTACACATAGCGTACGCACTCTCATGCGAACATGCCCATATCAGCAGAGACATGCACGTACCTACCTACACACACGCACACACACGCGCGCACATGCATGCACGCATTCCTGTGCACGCACAAAACCATTTTAATTGATGGCCTCGTTCCTCTCCGCCTCCACCGCGTTCATGAATTAATGGCGCGGTGTGTGAAATGTTACCTGAGAAAAATGGAGTACCAGGAACTGGGGGCACCCTCGCCGGTGAAGCCCGGCTCTTTGGCGTGAAGAGTTATGGCGTGTTGGAGGCCTTGCAGCTGGAGGGGCTGTGCAGTCCCGTCCCCCCCCCACCCCGCTGGTCACACCGAAGACTCCCCCGGCCTCTGCCGAATACCCTCGCCCCCGTCCCGCGGAGAGAGGACTGATTTATACCCTCCCGACCGATAAAGAGGATATTTACACGAGCTGGATCAGAGAAAATAAACCGGGGGAAGGGCTTGGGAGGCCATTAAGGCTGCGTCCACACCTTCGCCGGGGTCCTCCAGGTGTTTGGTGAAGCGGCTCGGCGTGTCCCAATGACCCTTTCACCCCTCCCTACCTCGCGGTGTTTATTAGCTCTGGCCCGCCGGCTGGGCTGGCTGTGTCTGTGCTGTGGAATGACGTGCGGGGGGGGGGGGGGGCTGGTGGCTGGTGTAACCACGGTCAAGTTCCTTCAGATGTGACTCAGAATGGCCGTATTTAGGCATGGAAAGTCTTCCCAGACCTGAGTAATGGAGTCCGGTCTTGCGATGGTGCCAGCAGGCAGTGTCAGCTCTAAGCAGAGGGACAGGATGGAGGCCACTTGCACTTTTCGCTTGGAGTCCGGTCCTGTAGTTACAGCACCAACTGTATCCGTGCGTGGACGCGGCTGACTTTATTAAGCCAAAGAAATACCTTTCCTTTCCCCTTGTAATGCGTTTAATTTGCCTTTAGTGCTTTTTAACCGGAGTGTAACGAGCCCCAGAGCAGAGGCGGGCGTCTGAGCGTGTCTGACCCGCGAGGTCGGCGCGCCGCCGCCGCCGAATTCCTCGTTCGTAAACACCGCGCATTTGGCGCTCGGGTAACGACCGCGGCGCGCGCGGAGCGGCCCGCCACGTCTCCGGCCGGGGCGCGGTTCGCGGGGTCGGACGCGCCCCCCCCTAACGCCGTTAGCGGGGACGCCGCGGACGCCGTTTTCCCCCGAGCGGCACTGCGGAGCGACGATGCGGTGCGTTTCCGATTGCGGCGCGTTCGGAGATCCGATCCAGATGTCCTCTCTGTGATCGAGACCAGAGAAGAGCCGTTAAAATGAAGCGCCGCCGTACGGCTCTTTTTATTGGACAGTGTATTAAAAGCATGCTTCCCAACCCCGCCCCCCCCCCCCCCACCTCAACTTTTCTAAGAATTGTTAAAAAAAAATATTGACAGGTTGACGCATCAGTAGGAGTGGTAGAGCTAAAGAATAGTGTAGGTTGAAATTGTATTTGAGACTGCTTTAAGAGCATGAGCAGGGGTGACAGGACAGTATCCTGGGGTGGGGTGGGGGGTGCGGGCCACAGGCACTGGGGGCTGAGAGTCTGACAGGACGCAGAGCAGAGGCACACAGAAATGTGCAGGGTCCTCTCTCGTGAGCTGAAGTCATTTCTTTTCCAGAGAATGGAGGGAAGGAGAGGTTGGGTCCTTTTATGTGGGCTGGGGGGGGTGGGGGGTGGTTTTTCGGTTTCCAAGGCCGATATACGCGCGGTCAGGTTTCCCCCCCCCCCCGTAAACTGAAAGTGTGTGGGAGGTTTCAGACGGTCCCCGGGGACAGAAGAGCCACTCGCCTGTGGTGAGGCCCCTGGCCTCGTTCCGCTGACGTCCAATGTGTGCGCTCTCTCTCGTTCGGGTATGCCTTGGAGACGCGCCATGCGTCTCCTGGGTCCATTACATTCATTAATACTGGGTTGCACGCATTGATACGTGATCCATTTATTCTGAAAGGTGCTTTTATCATAAACGCTGAGTAGCAAATGAAGTGACGCATTTTGATTAATTTGGATGTATAATTAGGTTGTTAATGATAGAATAAGTAGGTGTTCTGAAAGTGTAAAGATTTTGTGTGAATATGCTTGTATGTATAGTATACATGCGCATATGTATTTATGCATATTTGAATGCATACACATATATATATATATATATATATATATATATATATATATATATCTGTATAAAATACCCTTGAGTATGTTCTCATTTGCCTGAATCCTTATGTACAGGTTCTATATATTGCAAATAATGTTCTGGCAATGTATGTGCCTCTCTTCAGGCAAATAATAATTTGTCCTTGTTAACACGTACATTGAGACAGGGCTGGCCGGTTGGTGTTGTGTAGCTGTTTCTAATCTATTTTCAGGGTGCCAGTAAAAAGCTAAAGACAGCAAAGTAAGCAACAGCATATCATTCCACGGCACTTTTATTGTAACCTCAAAGATGGCACTACACATGAGAGTAGAACAGAAACAGTCATTAGAGGCCTGGTTGGTACACATGCTCAATGTAATCATTGTTTTTAGATATTGAAAAGCACAGCTTGGTTGATTTATATTGTACCTGGGTCAATTAACCTTACCAGCAGTTTGGCAGGTGTTTTCTAAAAGCAGAACTGTGATATATGCTCCCAAACTTCTTTTTTTAAATTACACAGTAAAGACTCCAAAGTTCTGGGGAATTTCCTCTTCCTGGGCTGGGTAACTGTGAGTAACCGCTACAATGAGTGGAACGTGTGAATATTGAATAAAACAAAATGTTTTTGGGGGCATTGCTGTATTAGACCATAATATATATATACTACGTGGGTTGGATCGTGTTGCATGTTTTTTTTTCCATTCACAGAATTGCCAGCCATTTTTTCAGATTTTCATAAACCAGGACTAATCCAGTCTTCACCCCCCCAGTGAGCCCCTCATAACGTACATTCCCCCTGCTTACAGGAAACCTTGGGCCATTGTCCAGATATCCATACAATTGTAAAATGTGAATTTACAGTTTTGGGTTTTTCATTATGCACTGTGTGTGCAAATGAGCCCCATATAAAAATGCCATTGGGAGTACCAAACACATTTTAAATCAGAGCCAGTTATTGGGGCTGACTGAATGCTTTCTCACGTACATCCGACCAAACACTCTCTTTGTTTTCTCACAGAATCGTAGTACTGTGTGTGGCTCCTTCTAACCAGAGGAAGGTGCATCTGGTACTTGGTGAACGATATTTCAGTTAGATCTGCCTGAGTTCAGCTGAGTGTCAGTTAGTTATGAAAGGTAATCTAGTGGACTGTCCTTGCGTTTCATGCGATACATGTATTCAGTTGGCAGACAGTTTTGTCCAAAGCAGATTGAAAGGCTATTACGGTAAACAACAAGTACAAAATAAGGGTAATTACAAGTAGGAGAACAGAGTAGACCATAACACAGTGTAGTTAGGGTATCCCTACATCTATAAAATGTCGCTGTGTATATTTGTGTGTGTATATATATATATATATATATATAACTGTGGCTGTGAATTGCTCTGCTTAGGGGCACCTGCTAAATGAATGTAACATAATGCAAAGCTGGCTAGGCTCAGCCTCTACACAAGCAAATTAAATGTGATCTTTAATTCATGAGTAATTGACACAATTGCGCTCGGTACTAATTGTGTGTTCCTTTGTGGTCCAATGAAAACATGCAAGCACCCCTGTGTGTTGGGCCTTCCTTCACAGCGTCCCAAGGTCATTAAAAGGCCCGCCTTTTCACTGGTCGTAATTCTGCCACGGCCTGAAGTTCCTACACTAGCCAGACCCGTATTGCTTCAAGGGGACACGGCAGCTTTTACCGAGGAGAAAAATCAAGCGTCCTCTCTTTAAAACAAGGGGTCTCGGACACAATGGACGCTCCCTCCGCTATCAGCTGTAATGCACATGCTCACGAGGGGCGTAAAAACAACGCCGTATTGTGATAACTACACGCTCTGGCGTTCTAGACTTGGCGTTATCTTGGACAAGCACGGCGCTTTCCTACAGAAAAGAACAATCGCACTACTGACTAATGGCGGCCTTACATCAGCGGGGTCAAGGCCTAGACCCCCACATCAAAATGTTTACGATCTCCGAGCTGTACCTTTTTTTTTACTGGTGCCTTTGAGGAACTTCACCATAAATCACTGACTAGATGAATTGCATGATGTGCGAATATCCTGCTCTGTAAAAAAAAAAAAAAAAAGATCCCTCTTCTTTTGAAGTTTTACGATGTACAGAAAGCTTTACATTTTCTTTCATATTAATTGCAGATTTGTCGTTCCCCAGCGATGATGTTGCACATGATGTTTAATACTTGTTCGTTTGTATCCAACATCCTGTGTGGGTGGTGGGGGGGGGGAGACCAGCAGAATGCATGCGAAAAAAACTAAAGACGCTATATTTCATATGTCGATTTGTCGTTTTATCCCATGTTCAAGTGGGATTTACCCCTAAAATTGTAATGAAAAAAATGCATAACAGTCAGTAAGTATCACATAACATTCGCTCTCTCCTCTCTCCTTTGTCTTCACTCAAATATCAGTGGCGATTGTATCTCATTGGATACATTACATGGGGTGGTGATCCTTTGATGCAAGTACGAGTAACAGATTTGGGGCGGGATGGGTGGATGGGGGGGTGGGGGGGGGGGGGGTAGTTAGCCCTAGCAGTTGAACTCTATTCATGCAGAAGAGGTAGCAGGAGAAGGCGCGTAAGAGCCCAGCGCTGTACGTGGAGCAGTAGGGCTAATTGCTGCCAGAGGAGCAGGGCTCTGGTGAGCGGGCGGGGGTTGGGGGTTGGGGGTTGGGGGGTTGGGGGGTTGGGGGTTGGGGGTGAGCTGCCGCTGAGCGCTCAGCCGGGCCTCAGCCCTGGCCGCGGAGTGACGGGGCCAAGCCCAAATCTGGGAGACTGAGCGTAATCCACTATATCCTGCTTGTGTAACATACGGTTTCAGCACGGCCGTCAAGATTAGACGAGCGATAAAAATCGCCGTTCGGAGAGCTTTCAGGCAGGCTGGAACGCCCCCTCCAGCCTGCAGTAATGCGGCCCCCTTCACTGGACTTCCCATAAGGCATTGCTGATGTTTGGTGATGCCGCGTCTCTTTGCTATGACTGCGGAGTGACTGGACAGAGGCCATTAATCTCGCGGCTGCGGTGCATTTCCGTGGAAACGGCGGGCGTGTGCGTGCGTGTGCCTGTAGCGTAGCCGCTACCTCCTGTCAAGCTGTGCTTGCATTGCACCTCTCGTGCGTCCTCTCTCATCTGTGGCTGAGTGTCGAAGGGGTAACACTTGTATTTTCACTCACACAAATGTTACCCCCTCCACCCCCCCTCCCCCAAGTCTCAGATTTTTTTTGAGCATTTTCGCTTCCCCGGTTCCTGATTTTTGTCAGCTGCGTGCGGGGGCAAGCCTTTCCTGGTTACACGGTCCCGAAATGCAACATGCCCTACCCCCCAAGAACTGTGTTTTCATAGAGCTGCCTTCCATAAAACTGTTAATCAGTTTGCCGTGATTTGGTCATCCCACAAGATGCTGCATTAACAAAAGAACTGGACGTATCGTGTTTGCACGCTGCCCAAATGAGATTCAGATGTGGATGAGGGCCCCCTTTACAACGCAGACTATATGGAGCACATCTGTAGCATTAGAGGACTTGCACTCTGTCGCTCGCTCGCAGTTTTGTGATAGCGGTGCTGACAGAGCACGTGCTTGCAGACAGTGACTTTTTTGAGGCGACCCCTAGTGGTCGACGTGTGGCACGGCGGGCGACTGCCTATCCCCCCCCACTGCCCTTCACTCCTGGCACCTCAAGGTCAGGGAGTCTGAGCGGGGCGGTGCTGTCTCCGGTCAGGACGGATTAGCAGACACAGAGGGCTGACCCCTGGGGAGGCGGGGCTTTTCACTGGAACTGGGAGGAAACGGACTGCCGGAAGGTCAGTGACACACCCCCTGTCTGTGAGGGCGACAGGCCTGCTTCATAATCTGGCTCCATACAGTGCGCAATGCAGTGTGTGTATATGTACACAAGCGTGTAAACGGACATACACACTCAAACACACACGTACACATACACACACACACACTCTCACATACACACACTCTCACACACACACACACACTCTCACACGTGCGCACACTCACACACACTCTCACACATGCACACATTCTCACACACTCTCTCTCACACACACACACACACTCACATACACACAGAGGCACACACACACTCACACAGATATACACACACTCTCACACAGATACACACACACACATGCACACACACACTCAAACACTCAGAGGCACACACACACACACACTCACACACTCACATACTCAAACACTCAGAGGCACACTGACAGACAGACAGGCTGAACGGTCGTACGTCATGTCGAACCGAAGGAACGGCGCGCTGCGTGGCGTGACCGTAGTGCGTTTCATGTGGTAGCCTGCTCTGAGGTTGTGGGGTCTGTAGAGCCGTGCAGGCCCGAGGCTGTTCATCCCGCTCACGTCCCCTCACAGCGAGCTGCAGGGAGGATAGACAAAGCCGCTAATAACAGGGCACAGACCGCAGTGGTGTTTTATGGGAAAAGGCCGTGTTCGCACAAGGTGCCATGACAATAATTATCGTCATTATCAACTGTCACTCGGGACGTGCGATCAGTACGCGGGAATTTCCAGGAGGGAATTTCTTCTGCCGTTGCAGAAGAGAACAAACAGTTCACTGGTTCAGAAGGTTCGTATTCAAAGTGTGTGCGTGCGTGCGTGCGTGCGTGCGTGTGTGCGTGCGTGTGTGCTTTCGTACGTACGTGTTTGTGTGCCAAGCACTTCAGAGCTTGAATCGCAGCTCCTGGTCCAAAGCTGAGATCTCACTATATTCTGCTGAGTACAACTGGTCCATTGATCAAGCTGGTAAGCCTTCACTCTTTTGAAGCTAGCCTTCAGTGACACGGTTTCTGAGACCGTCACATTGGATTCCACAGTAAACCTGTGTCTCAATCTGCATTAAAAATGTGTGTGGTGTCCCTAGTGACCTTGTATGTCTGTTCTGCTACCTTTCAGGTTTCCCTTATACGCAAGAGGGGAGCGTTATCAGTTTGAGTACGGCGTCTACCTTCTCAACAAGAATATTGCCCAGGTAAGTTGTTTGTATTACATTCACCGGGGTTAGCCAACACCAGATTGTATTATATAACTTTTATTATTTAACTTAATTATATACAAATTATATAAATTACATTTTTATTTGTTGTTTTAAAAAAAAAAATATTCTCACAGGCCTTGTGACTAAAATGTTTGTTGTAATTGTCCATGGGTTTTATTTTATTTTATTTTTTTTTTGAAGTAGCAACCTGTAGCACTTGCGGACCTCCGCTTGACGTGCAGGAGCTAAACCGTATTCCCGCGTTCCAGAAATACGTGCGGGCACTAGCCACAGCGTAGCCGTAGCGAACAGTCGAGCCTCGCGCGTGTCAAAGCTGTGCGCGCCGACTGTGGTCTCTCCGAGTCCGCGCTTCTTTCACAAGTGCTCCTCTGGGGGGGGGCGAGAAGCAGCCCCCAAACCGGGCTGACGAGAGTGTGGCTAATGCGTTGACCTTCCAGACTCCCCCCCCCCCCCCCCCCCCCCCCCCTTTAAAATCGTTTAGCGGCAAATGTAACAATTTGCATTCCGTTCCTTTTGCTTTTAACGCCTGAGTGGCACGAATGAAGAATCGCCGTCTCTCCGGCGAATTAGGAGGCAATTAGCCGGGAACAGGTGGCTGGGTTTCAGATGACTTGAGTGGGAGGTTTGATGGCATGCGCTGCTGCAGCGGGCGAGCTGCAGTTCCATCCTGACGTCCTCCGTCGACTGCAGCACCAGCTCATAAAATATAACAGGCCCAATTAAGCAAAAGCATTGAATGAGGATCTCGAAGGATACCGGACCCGCTGGCGAAAAAGGAATTATGTGATTATTGCGAAGTTCTGAGTAGAATTAAATGAAAAATGACATTTTTTCATAAAGGGTACGGGAGAATTGCACGGATCTTTCCCATAACTGTCTATGTGTGAATTGCCATTATGATCTTTGGTTTTCAGAGATGGATTCTACTTTTCGGTGCGTTTGGAAGCCATCTGCGTTCACTCTTGCAGTCTGCTCTGTGCCCTCTCTCTTTGGCAGACCCCTCTGCCGGGGCCTTTGTGCATTTATCTTACAACATCGAATGTTGACAAATGAAGTCATCGTAAAATTCATTTACCAATCATGTATACGGACGGAGGTTAAAATTGAATAAACATGAACTGGTCTACGTAGAATGGCTCGGTGGCAGTCCATTCCAGTGGTCTGTTCGGTTTCTGTTGAATGCTCGTGTGGGCACTTTGTTGTGGCCTGTGGAGGGGAAGGACAGTCATGCAGGAAGTGCTGAGTGGTGGGGTTCAGAGGCCTCAGCCGTGGGACTGTGTGATGTCAGCTAACTCAGGGACACCTCTGGGAGTACGGAAAGCACCGCAGGACCGAGGCCTTGACCAGTGGTCTTGCCGCTAGTCCCTTTTCCGTTGTCTGTCTCGGCTCGCATTACGGTCACGTGAAGAGACACTTGATCCGAAGGGCCACCCAGGAGCAGGGACACGGGCTCCCGTCCGAGGATCACGGAGCGCGTGCAGAGAGGATCGCAGCGCCACCATTTTCTCAGAAGATCATTACGATTCGCAGACGCTCCCTTAGCAGCTCACATCTGCGAAGTTTCAAACTGCCAGAGCTCTTTTTGTAATGTGAATGTTCTCTCTTTTTTATCCTTAGCGATCTTTCCCCCTTTGATATTGTCTCCCTCTTCGCGAATGTTGGCGTTTAGGTCCTGACACCTTTTCTGTCGTTTTTTTTTTTTTCCTTCGCTCTTCTTCATTTTTACCGCCACTGCTGCAGTCGGGCCTGTGAGAGCCGAGGGAGAAGCTCTCCTCGGAGAAGCTCTCCTCAGACCAGCGGACACCGCTCACGGCCCCGCCCCGCTAATTCAAAGACCTGCAAATAGCCCTTCGCTCAAAAAATAAATATTAGCACTGCTCCCTTTGCTGATGTCATAAGCGCGGGCCGTCAGTCGCTCCTTTGTGTTCCGTTGCGTGTGTGTGTGTGCTGTGCGGCGTTCTGAGCAGAACTTCGCCTCTCGGTTTGTGCCCACCTGCTCATAGCCAGGCGGGCGATAGAGACGGTGCTTCCCAGTCCACGTTTCACACGGTTTATTCCTAACAGAATGATGTTACTCCTGTTTGGCTTACAGTTTCTCTCTGTCTGGAAGGGGAGGGATGGGAAATAACTCGATGCGTAGCAGTCTGAGCCAGTGCAGGTCTTAACAGAAGGAAGCGTACGGAAGGAACACTGTGGGAACTGCTTGCTGGTGAAACGGTAACCCGATGAGAGTAAAACATGTACTGGCTTAAACTGCTTTCCATCACGAGCGCCATTTTCATCTGCGAGAAGGAATGCGCAAATACATGCTGTTATTTGTCAGGTCAAGTCCAGCACCAATTCCGATGTGGGGAGAAGGCATTTTGCCGTCTGTTTGCTATCTGAGCGATTATAGTGTTGAGGTTTTATTTACAGTATGGTGGGGACAGTAATGTCATATCCCCAAATACCACCTCCTCTCACATGTTCTCTCAGCCCCTTGACCCCTACGTGCCCTTTGTACTGTAAATGCCCTTACTAATGTAGTATGCCTATTCACCACAAAGCAAGCAGGGTGGCATGTGTCCAGGAGAAATGTGTCTTGTGTTTAGATGAGAATAGATTGAGAGCTAACTGCGCTCAGCTCCTCAAGCTGTGTTGTGCTCCTAAGGTATGATTTGTAAACTGGATCACTGTCACAAATTTAAATTGGAGGGCAGACGCAATAATAGCTACTAATTATGGTAAAACGCTCTTCTGAAAGCGGTAAGCACACTGTGGATGATTTGGAGCAGGTAGAGTGGAGGCAAAAGGACCCTCCTCACACGCGGAGGTGTGGGTCAGCTCAAACCCTCTCTGCCTGGGTGGTGCTGTAGCCAGCTGGACACGGCACTAGCACCCTTAGCTGGGTTTGGCACTCTGCAAGCCGTGTTGGGGGAATTTTTGACTTTTTGTGCATTCAATCGTGATCGTTTCCGTGCCACACGTTTTCCAGTTCGGGAACTGAACGCATGAAGTAACCTTTATAATCGCGCTCATACACGATTTCCTTTTTCAAAGTTATAATTGAGTTCCGTAAACCTGGCATTTCAACCACTTTCTCTCCGAGCAACGTTTTCGTTTCCTTCGGTGAGACTGGTTCTTGTTACTTCTAAGGAGTTTATTAGGAAATGGCAGCTTTATTGACCCTAAATATTAGAAAATTGAGCTCAGTTTTCTACTTGATATAATTTACCAATAGGCAGTTTTCAGAGGGCTGGTAGTTATTATTTTGTTTTGAAGGTTGTAATGTGCTCCTGAATTAGCCTGCTATGCGTTGGTGTGTCTGGCGATTGAAACAAACCAGAGATCTGGTTTCACGGCGGTTTCTGTCTTGGATGTGAAAGATTAAGCATATAACTTTTATTAAATTGGCCCTCGTGCTCCGTTTGAAACTGATACGGGGCAGCTGGCAGAAGGGGCTGCACCGGACGGCTCCTCTTTGAAGTCGCTCCGTTGTATTACGTTGTTTTTATTTATGCCACATGCCCGGGGGTAACTGGACACGGTATTAAGTCAGGTGTCAGCAGCTCCTATCTTGGGTTTTTTTTGGTTTTTTTTTTTTGTCTCATTTGGATAACGAGAAAACATTATTTACGAAAAAAAAAAAAGGAAAAGAGTTTGTGTGTTTTGACCTCGATGTCCCCGAAAGGCATTCTTGCCATCTTTTATGAATTATTCACCGCAGGTGGAGGCGCACGAGCCGTCCCGCATCCTGTTCTGGTCCATTCGGCTCCAGAATCACGTTTAATTCACCGACTCCCACGTGCAGGATGGCACCCCGGAGCATTCGGGCCCGAGGCGGCGGTGTTCCCGAGCCGGCCGGCTCCGTATCTGCTGCCCTGCTTCCTTTGAGTCCGGTCGCCGCGGCGTTTTCTGGTTTCCGCTTTGTGGCTGTGGCGGCTCGGGCTTGGCTAGCGTTAGCGTTAGCGGGCACGGTGCCGTGGGTCTGGTGGGATCTTCCGCTCTGTCACTGATTGGCTGGGCAGTCCCCCCTGCGCCGTGCCCGCGATGAGCGTGTGAACCTCCCGCTGGGAACCTGGAACAGCGCAGGCTGCTAATTAAGCTGCCGAACCTGTGTTTACACAGGCAGATTACACAGGTTAGTGAGTCCGGCTCACAAGACCCAGCGCTCTGGACCCAGGCCATACAGTTTTTTTTTTAAATGTTTTTTTTTTTTTTTTTTTTTTGCTTTTTTGTTCTCTTTATTTTCCATAAAGGCAGTTGTGAAATAGGGCATATGGAGATGATTATGTAGAAACAGACTGTACATGGAAATCGGGGGGGGGGGGGGAGGCGGGGTGAAAATTAGCGCTTGCCGCTAAAGCGGAGATTGGTTTCAGTGGGGAGGGGGCAGGAAATGAAGACGTGAAAATTCAAATTGGGGAGGGGGTGGGTGGGGGGGGCTGTGTTGGGTTGCAGATATCGTGCACTACGTCCATGCGTGCCAGTAGTCAACGACACTTCAGACCCCGTCGTGCGTTTCTGCGCTGGTGGTCTCAGCCGTGACTCCCCAGTGCGCGCTCGCTGCTGGGCCTCTAAACCGTACCGTAATAAAAGCGCTACGACGCTTGGGGGACTCGCAGCGTACGTAGCGTAGCGCTAGCTGCGAGCAGCGGCGGAGTGGACTGCACAGGGGAACTCATTCAGGGGAAAAATACCTTACTCATGAGAGCTCTGAGTGCCGTTGTCGGCCATTTTGGGGTGAGGTTTCTGTGGGATGCTGACCCCTGGGAAGGTGATGAGAGAAGACAACATTTCCGCTTCGCCCGCCAGAACCGCTGACCAGATATTTGTTAAATTGTACGTTCGGTTGGAGGGAACACAAGCAGCCTTGCCAACATGGCCAAAGTCACAGCGCGGGTGTTGGTTCGCAGGGTGGAGCTCCACAAGGTAAACTCGAGGTTTTGAGGGAGGAAACGAGAAAAGGCACCGTGAAGCTTTTATTCGGATCTTCCGTTGCTGAAGGCATCGAGTTTCCTACAATCCGAGCGGTCCTCACCCGTGGAAACTTCCAGATGAACTCTGGCAGGGAACATGCGAGATATTCTTGGTCCCAGATGGGCTCTTGGTCATTATCTCACATGATTGCAGTTAGAGAGAAACCATATGAAGCAGACAATAGTGTACGAGGGGATGGTGTGCAGTTGTCTGCATCTTACTTTCTTTGGAAGGCAGTCTTAAATATTATGCGCATTAGGTAAATTCTAGAATGTTCTTCTCCTAATGAAAACTAATACGTTTGTTCATAAAGCTGAAAATCTCCAGCTATTGTCTTGTTTCCATTTCTTGGAATTTATTTAATAAGGGCTTCATTAGGGGCAAAATGGTGCCTTGTGACTGAGATATAAAAAAATTATTACCAGTATTATAGTGCCATATTTTTTTTACAGATTAACATAGCATTTCCAAATGTGAAGTTAGCATTCCCTAAGATTTTACTGTGTATTTATCCAAGAAAAAGGTTCATCCAGAGCATCTGAAATGGATGTTCAAGAGTTCATGCAGAATGTCCACAGTTGGTCATCCACTTTTGATTTACAGCATTACCCTAGCGCTATCCATCTAGAAGTTTATACAGACCATTTTTAGCACTGCTTTCAGAAATCTTTGTCTGCGCATTCCTCTGAATTAACTTTTTTCTGTTAAAAAGCTTAGCAGTGCTGAATGAGTTGCTTGTGATTGGCATCACTGGATACTTCTGGGCACATCAAAAGTCACCATAGTTTAAGGATCCCATTTAGAAACATTTAAATATAACTCGTAGCGATCTTGGATGTGCTGGATTTCAAAATGCACGCCATTCATTATTCAAATCTATATTGAAGACCGTGCATTCTGTGGGAGCGAGAGAGAGAGGGAGGGAGAGCACCAGGTCACTGTACGTCCTGTTTACTTTGTTGTCTCTAATGAAAGTCAGACGGGTAAATAAAGGTGCAAAAGACAGCCGCCCCAATGTGATTTTCAGTGAAATGCCCCGACAGCCAAGAATATTTAGAAGCATCTATTCCAGTTCCTAGCCCTCCCGTTCTGTGGAGGCTTGTGGTTCATGACTCAGCATTCCCAAAACCAGGCCGTTGCGTCTGCACGGTTCCCCACACAGCCAGGCTCTTATTCCTCTCGCCCGACCGTAAAAGCCTCGTCTTCACAAGCAGCTTCTGTGTCCCGGACGCAGTGACGGAGCGCAGTGTTTGTTTGTCTGCCCCCGTCAAGATGGACGAGGACCTGGAATTGATCTGTCTTTAAACTTACCCCTCTGTTGCCCCCCCCCCCCCTTTTTCTTTCTTTATTACACCAACATACGTTGAAATTTTAAAGGTTTTGATATGGTTACAGTACATAATAAAGTAAAATGTATGTACTGTTCACTTCTTTCGAAGAATGAACAAAAAACGTTTGCAGGGCCAACTGTTGGAGAACAGGCGCTGGTTTTAGCTTTACTTCACTGGGACTTAGTTGCAGGCTGAAAGTTGTTGCCCCGTGTGGTCAAATGTGGAAATACAGCTTGCTAAATCTCTGTTTAATCTGGGTTTAATGTCTCTCTAGCACTTAAAATGTGGTTTATGTTGTAGAACCATTAAGCAATAGCTTAAAGATCTCCACCCATTCCAAGCTGAAAAATCTCTTTTTACCATACTTTGTCAAATCTGAAGCAAAAACTGATTTTGGCAGGCTCTAAGTGCTTGAATAAACCTGGGTAAATACCTTCTGTTTTATCGGTTGTTAGCCGGCTTGAAATAATAGGTCCAGGGACACATAGTTGCTGTGAGTCTGCCTTATTTTGAAGGATTTATGAATTGGAAGGTTTTTCTCTGAACTTACATAATCATGTCTGACATCATATCCTACATAATGATGTGTAACATCATATCCTTCGGTGTTGTAAATAGCAGTGTCTCCATGCTCTTCCCTCTTTGAGTTTGCCTTCCGAACCCCAGACTGATGTATTTCCAGAAACATCTGTGTGCGAGTCTTTTGGAAAGCATGTGAAGGCTTTGTAACCCTAACAGGCAGACAGCAATGGCGTTTTTTGATTTGTAGAGTCAAGATGTAACGTATGTGTGTATGGGGATAACATTGTATTTTATTTCTCTTTCCTTAAGCTGTGGATACTTAAATATGTTGTGTCTTGTGTTTGTGTTAGACGGTCTGAAGTGTCCTTTAGGATTGTGATGAATTGGCTGAGTAAGACGCCGCTTTGTGTCACAGAAAAAAATGTGGGTGTGATTATTCCCCATTGTTTCACGCATGACACCCAGCAGTAAACTGTCAGGGCTATAAGACGCGCTTAGTCTCCTTTTCCCATTGCGATATAATGCTTTCCAATGAGGATTTATGTCATCTTCGCAGATGTATTTTTCTTAAAATGTGCTGCGATTAATAACTTTTCATTGCGCTGTTAGCTCTTGGCCCACAAGAGAACAGTTGCTTTTTTCCCCCAGCCCTCCTCTGAATCGGCCAAGTTTAAGATGTAGGCGCAGGGAGGGCCTGATTCTTAGCCCAGCTTCCAAAGGCATGCCGGTCACACATACGGCAGTCTGCTCCCTGCGTGGGGGCCGTGTTCTGATTGGCCGAGCTGTAGGCCCGGTCTGGAGCCAGGCGACCGCCCTGCTGAGCTACGGCACAGCACGCCCGTGTTCCTGAGGTGACCTTGCTGTTGAGGTTTGCCTGAGCGCACGCAAAGTTGTTGCGTTGCTGTTCTGTAGAGCTGTGTTTTTGTTCTGCCTATGATCTAGACATCCCGCTTGGCGATGGAGCACCAGCCGTATACCCAGGCTGAGGGGTTTGAACCAATTTTCGCGCCTACGAGTCGCCTGTCAGAATTTCTGTCAGGTGTGTCAGGCTGTCCTCCTGCCAAAGAACGTTATGACAGAGAACGCACAGAGTGCCAGTGCTACCTGGAGGGCTAGGTTTCCCCCTAGGTTAAAATGCATGACTCTGCAGGGTGTATATGCTTGTTACAGCACACAGAGTGCATGGTGACCAGACCCACTGCTTGAGCACAGGGTCTCTGCTCATCCTGATGTACAGTATGGAGTGAAGCTCAGGTTCCTTTGGCGTGGATGGAGGCTGCACATCTGCCCACTGCACATCTGTCTGCGCACGCCTCTGCCGGAGGGACACGGCGGCCTGAGGCTTGAGGCCTCCAGCCTGCGCAGACGAGAGCAGCGGCGCAGTCAGCCCGGGCTGGAGCCCTGGCTAGCGCCCAGGCTAGCGTCCTGGCTAGCGCAGTCGTTTATTAGCATATCTGGGGCTGCAGCTATGTGTCACTGGCCTGTGATTTCCATCTCAATGTTTTCTTACCCGAATGTGGCCGTCAGCACACCGCGATTATGCCTCTTCTGTATTTTATTGGAATTCCTCTGGACAGCCACCTATTGCTTTATGAAACACTTAAAGTCTAATTGAATTTCCATGGTTTGAGGTCAGTAGCGGAGGTTCGCCTATCACCGCAGAAGTGCCGAACGAACCCCATTTTTACAAAACGTATATGGAAGGAAGGCGTAATCCTACGTGTGGCTTCCCGTGTGCGTGTGTGTGTGTGTGTATGAGTGTGTTTATGAGCCAGAGCCGCAGTGGGAAAGGAGCTAGGAGCTGTGCATGTGTGTGTGCATGTATGTGTGTGTGCATGTGCGTGTGTGTGCGTGTGTGTGTGTGCATGTGCGTGTGTGCGTGTATGAGTGTGTTTATGAGCCAGAGCCGCAGTGGGAAAGGAGCTAGGAGCTGTGCATGTGTGTGTGCATGTATGTGTGTGTGCATGTGCGTGTATGATTGTGTTTACGAGCCAGAGCAGCGGTGGGAAAGGCGCTATAGTGGGTGGGTATAGCCAGAGAGGATGCTGGGAGCTAGGGGTCTCTGGTGGTTTACTGTACAGAAAACACAGGTTTTTCCAGTATGTGTCCAGCTATGTGTTCATTGTTCCTGTGTGGATGTGTGTGTGCGTGCGTGCGTGTGCGCGCACATGTGTGAGAGTGTGTGTTTGCGTGCATGTGTGTGTGTGTGTGTGCGCGTGCGTGCGTGAGTGTGTGGTGTGTATGTGCGTCTCTGTGTGTGCGGGGGGAGTTAAGGTGTGTAGCACTGCAGTGTTCTTTGCCAAGGTCTGTATTTCACTCGACTGTTGTTGAGCAATGACAGTGTGGGAAAGTCACCAGGGAAGAATGAAGACTGAGAGTCTATTTTTCTTTTGTGTAATATTGTATTATGCTTTTATGCTTTATTTTTTTTATATGTATGTGCTTTGGCAGTATCAGTGCATGTTTGTCATACCAAAAAGTAAATTGAAATAGTCTGCGAACAGAGAAAGAGAAAACGTTCTCCTTTTTAGAGCGGCGACTCCGCTGCGCTGCTCAGGTTTTCTCTTTTATTTATACCTGCAGATTAAACAAAACCGGAATGAGATGGCGTGGGGGAATGTTTGCCGAGCGCAGTGTTTCAGGCGTGACAAAACAAACTTCGAGACAAACGAGGTTTCCGCGTTCGTTCGTTCGGTGGAAACTGATTGCGGTGTCGTTTACGCGCCGACAGCAGCAGCGACGTCTGTTTTCTCAGGCCTTCGTGGTCGCAGTTATCGCACGCATTTCTGCAAATCGGGGGCACAAGAGAGGCTGATTATTTTCGGGTCCTGTCCCGCAGGCGAACGTATTCGAATGTAAAAGCAGCGAATCCGCGCGTCGGGAAAGTTCGGGGCTGTGCTAGCGCGCAGTCGCCTAGCTAGCTAGCGGCCCTCGTTGGCGTTTACATCTGTTTGAAATTTGTTAGCCTGGACGTCAGAAGTGTCCGGTCCGCTCTGCGTTCCCCCCGCTGTAGCGTTCTCAAAGCCCATTGTGCTAAATCTCCTTTCACCATTGATAACTTCCTTTCTTTTTCTTCCAGCCTCATGAAAGAGTTTTGTAATATTTGAATTACGACGAAGGCAGAAAGCGATATGACTATAACCCTGCACACAAAGTGGAAGAGATTAGAAGGCGTTGCGCACTTTGCCGCAGATTATACGGTTCCTGTTTGTCTAGGGCAGGGTTTGATTTGCCTCCCGTATCAAGGCTGATATCTGTAAAATTGACTCTGAAAACCGCAGCATTTCTTAGAGGGCTTGTGTTTCCTCTGTATGGGGAAAAAAAAAGAAAGAGAGCTGCACTCAACCCTTTACAGAAAGGGTAGAATTTGGGCTGGCCGAGCACAGAACCTGCATTTCTTTTCTGAGGTATGGTATGTAACACGGAAAGGGCAAGGACCGCACGTTTTTTATATGCATATTTTACACCAAGTTTATAAAACGGGTGTTCTCACTAATTCATGCAAAAGTTGTTTGTGGCTCCTAGTGCACTGCTACAGTGCATCCAAACAGATTCCTCTGTGGATGTAATCAGACATTAAGCATTAAGCTATATAACTCCTACCCATCTGGAGCAAATTTGTAAATGTCAGCTATCTTGGTGCATGTCACACATTGACACTGCTTTCTGTGAGAAAAAGAGTGAATCTTTGCCATCTTTATTTTCATCCCAACAGATGATCACCGTATATCACACATCTCCCTGCCGGTGAAGCCCAAAGCTCATTAAGAAGGCCCAATGACCTACTTGTCAAAAACCATTATTCAGTTGTGGATGGCAAAGGGTTGTTAATTGTGTTAAAATAACCACCGTTTTGCTGTGACATTCTCAAACTGTTGGGCTCCTTATTACTGAAGAGGCCTGTGATGGGGGTGTGTTACCCCTGTGTCGTTTTAGCATGTGAGCCCATGTCACGATTTTACAGTTACTCATGGCTAATGAAGCCAGTGGTTAAATAAACACCTCCTGGCTTTTAAGACTTGGATTGTTTAATTTTGATTAAAGTAAGAAACCCTGCTTCCCACTAATTCCTCTAAGCCGCCTCCGTTCTGGTCTCCATGGGAACGCCCACTTTTGGCCAGACGCACCCGAGCCCAAATTTTGAGTTGTCTGGATAGATTGGCTCTCATGTCGCCCCTTGACAGAATCCGCGCTGTGCAGATTTTCTTTTTTTTCCAGTTCTTGTATTCAATGTAATTGTGCCCCTCTGTTTGTTTGGCACAGTTGCCAGTCTAAATCTGATATGCACAAAAATACTATTGCAATGAAGAGACAATTAAATTTAAGCTGGCTTTGTTTCAAACGCGTGGCGGTTTTGTCCAAAATACCGTATTGCGCTTATGAGCCCAAAGAAAGAATATGCTTGTGCTGAGCTGTTCCCTGTGACTGGTAAACATGGGCCCAGCAGCCCTTTTTGTCTCATTTAATTGGGGGAATCTGGTGTGAGCGAGTGGAGGCAAGGTGTTCTTGAGATAAACCCGATAAGCACTGGAATGTGAGGGAAGGTAATCTGGAAACACTCCGGCCTCTCAGAAGGACAGCAGCACTCCACGCGGATGCCCACATCCACAGCGACTCTCTGGGCTAATTGTGACATAAAGGATGCCTGTCACCAGAGTAACCGCAGCAACGGTAATTACAGTCACAGTTAGTTACGGAGCACAACAGAATGGCAGTAAAAAGGCATCACCGTTGTGGTGGATCTCCTGTGCGCATTTATCGGGACGAGGGCACCAAACTCTGTGTTTCTTCTCATTAGGGCTGAAAAGCCAGGTAGAGGAAGACAGCTTTTAGCACCAGCAGTGAAAACACCAGACGACCGATTGTATCTGTTTCCACGGTTTGGTTTCCAAGGGTACTCCACGCAGAGATAAGGGATGGTTGTGTGAGATGAAGGGCTTGTTTGCCCCATTGCATCAATCAAGATAGTTCACTTAGATCTGGTGTGCTCTCAGTTTCGATATCTGGTCATCCTTTTACTCTGATTACCGTTTCTGCATGTTTAAACATGCAGTTTGCTCATTATTTCTCTCTTTCTCAAGTATACAGTTAATTTAATGATAGTTAAATATTTAAAAAATGATATTCAAACTAGTTTGGATCATACATCTTAAAGAATTAAGAAGTGTGTTGGAATTATGTTGGAAAAAAAGAAGTTAAGCACCTATAAAACACATCTTGCAGTATAATGTATATACAGCTCTGGGAAAAGATTTTTTGACCAAATTTGAGTCAAATTTTCAGTTTATAGTATTTGTCTGTGAAATCTATCTTCTGATATTCTTTCATGAACTACTGACCAAATTTGATATTAATTCCAAACAAAAATATTGTATTCAGAACATGTATTTGCATAAAATGGAAACAAAATACAAAAAATGCATTGTGTTGTTACACATTGAATAATGCAAACTAAGCAAGTTTATACCTATAAATAATAAAAATTCCAGTGTCTTAACTTAGGAAAAGGTTTAACAATCAATGTTTGGTGGAGTAACCCAGATTCCCCTTCAAAAAACATGGGGTGGTCTTTTCATTTTTTCCCCCAGAGCTGTGGTATACTATGAAGTCTAGATTGCATTCTGTATAATAATCGACAAGCTCTCAAGCCAGTTGCTAACAGCCCCTTGTTTTCCATGAGGATTCAGTTTATGGTTCTGAATATTGCTAGTAATGGGACATGCTGTACATTTTGGCCACCACAAACAACTGGAAAAAATGTGTGAGATTACTCTCCAATGGATTATTCTCTTTTCCTCACTGAAGTCCAGGCCAGAAGCTTTATCAGTGGCCACTGCAATTTGAGGCCTGGAATGAAGTAAGTTAGAGGGGTCCTAATCCTCCGAATTGCAGTCCTGCTTGTTTTCTGGGCTGGGGGTTGATGAAGGATATATTTTCCTTCGTGGTGATCTCTGTGATGCCCCCAGTAAGTGCTCTGCCACAGAGGGGCAGCACCTCACTTGTCCTCTTTTTCCCAAAGGAATTGTGGGTAATCAGATTCCCACTCGAGCAAGCCAATGAGGTGAGCTCTTTCTACAATGTTGGCAGGCGTCTATACTACAAAGCGTCTGCTTTCTTGTTCTGTATGGAAGTGTGGTATCCACACTTTGCACAGTGCTGAAACTCTGGCTATCAGATGTTTTTTGAAAAAACGCTTCACTGGAAGGGCTGGTGTCGACAGCTCGGAAAGATTTCTTTCTTCCCCCCCTCCTCTCCTTTTAGCCAACATATTTTTTTGTTGTTAAAGTTTTCTCCACGCTTTCTTCTACTTTATTTGTGGAGACATGAAACAAATTGGCAATGAAGGAGAGAAAAAGGTTCCTGTTACGTGATAAGTAAGGCGTTCTGGTTTAGGTTTTAAGTGTTGTTTCAAGTGGGCTAAAGTTGCAGTGTGTTGTGAGAACCCTTAGGAACTTGGGGGAAAAACGAATAAAGCGTTAAACGCAAAGTACAAGTTTGGCCCTGAAAACACTGCTTTTCTATTAAGATGAATATGATATTTTGTATATCTGAGATTAGCCTCGAACAAATGAGGTATTTTGCCGTTTGTAATTCTGTAAATAATGGTTCGTAGATAAGCACCGGCTTAATCCGTTGTGAAAAATCTTTTTTGTTTGTCTGCGTAGGGCTGGCGCTGAGATGAAGCAGGGGCCCCGTCTGTCGTCCCTTTGAGAAAGTCTCGCACACCAAATGTGACCGCGCTGTAACCAGAGCAATGCCAAACAAACCAGAGATCATTCCGGGGCCTTCAAAGTAAACGGGGCGCCAGGCTTGCCGCCTGACATACGGGTTCTCCGCAAGGCTTGCCGCCTGACATACGGGTTCTCCGCATTCGTGAAACAGAGTTGAGCGAAGAAGATAAAAAGTTTTTTCCTGCGCTCCGTTGCCCGACGGTGTCGTGTGTGTAACACTGTTTCTCGGCCGGGCCTGCTCCTTCACAAAGCACATAATTGTGCTTTGTGCCAAACTCTTTTTCTTTTTCTTTTCCTTTTTTTTTTTTGCCGTGGCATGTTTGTCTTTCTCCGTCGATGGAAGTATGTTTTCAATTTGCAGGTTTTTGTGAAATGAGGGATTCTTGGAGAGCGCGGGAGTGGCAGCGCTTCCCCGCCGTCGCCGCGGTAACAAGCTCTCGGTGCTGCCTTTAATGAGCTGGGGCTGCTTTTGTGGCCGAGCCTCAGGGTACTCAGGAATTTGGCCCCCAAATCCATCCTTTCTCTCTCTCTCTCTGTCTCTTCCCCCCCCCCCCCCCCCTTTGCTTTTCCTCTCACTTTCCCTTCTCATTCTCTGTTGCCCTCTCTCAGAATCTGTCTCTCTCTTGTCCCTCTCAAATCATTTGTTCTTTCATTGGTAAAATCAGAGGCTTCCTGTTGCTGGTCAGCAGCTTTGGAGGAGAAAACCTTGCTTAATAGAGCTCCTGTAACGTTTGTCCCTCCAGCACTGGCAGCGGAATGAATTTCTTTTCTTTTTTTTGGGTTGAATTCCACCCGAAAAGTAAAGCCACAATGGCATTAATTTCAAGCACTTGACTCTGTAATGTTAAATCCAAGTGATCTGTGCTTTCAGTATAACGGTACAGTCTATATTTGTTCAGGAAACTTTCTTGAAGGTCTTGTGTTTTCTTTATATGCACCTGCGTATAGTCATCAACAGCCATAAAGATTACGCTTGCCAGTTTGTACTATGGACGCTTTCTGAACAGTGGCACAAGTTGGATGGTAGCCACTGTGAATACCCGAACTTGGGGAACTGAAGTTTTGAATTTTTGCTTGTCCAATCAAAACCGCAGGTGTGGAGTTCTCTTTACGCCTCACCTCTTTATTCCTGATGTAAAAACTTCTGGTGCCCTGTTATTCTTTCCAAAGCATAATATGGACTTTGTTTCTGCCGTTCCAAGAGCAGACCGCAATCTCTGAGCTTTATGATACTCGAGCTTAGGAGTGGGCTTATCTGAAAGTCGGCTTATGGGGTAGAGGGGTCTGCTAATGCTTAATATGCCTCGGCCCCTCCCCCGTGCCCCCTGGCGCACATGCACACATGCGTACCCCTCCTCTGTGGCGTTGGTTTGTAGCGGGACGAAGTGAAAGGGCTTTTGTTTCTCCGGTGATTAGATGCTGACCTAAATTCACGAGCAGGTAATCACAGGCCGTGTGATACTGTTGGCCAGGCTCTGGTGACGGGGTCGCGAAATGATCAAAGCTTCACGGAAAAGCATTTCTCAGGTGTTTGGAGCTCGTGTACAAAGACCAGCGGCTCTAGACCTACTGGACTGTAGAGCTGAGCCTTATTAGCAACGGTACACATTTCACTCAAGGTCACAATCAAATAATCAGACCCTACTACTGCTTCTTTAAACCTGGGTATGAAACAGGTCGTTTTCGTGTAATAATAATTAAAAATTATTTATCAGATATTTTCTTTATGTTTTTCTTTCTAACAATAATAACACTATATTTTTGTGCATTTTTTTATTGACTGTTGAGTGGTTGAATAGTAATATGTTGCAAATTTTTCACAAACCGACGGTCAGTGAAAAGTTAAGATTATTCATTCGTAGTCAAATATTAGAATAATAGTGTGTGGCGAGACTTGTGGCACAGTCCGTACGGTAGCCAACTGTCAAGCCGTTTATGAATCCCGCACCCCACCCAAACAACCCCTTCCCACAACCACCCCCCCAGCCCCCACCGTGAAGTTGGGGGTTATGTCCATTATGTCATCGGTTTTGGCAGTTACATAAATTAGGTTTTACATTTTCTTGGCTATTTTACTTATTTTGGTACTCATGGAGAATACCAGATTGTAACTGCTGATATGCTTTCACCTGTTATGAGGATTATACTCAATATGTATACCTAAAAGTACACTGCCAAACCTGGCCACAAAGCCTTACTGTACCCGAGAAGACCTAATGCTTTGTAAAATATTCTGTGTGTTTAATTTTTTTATTATATCTAATTTACTCTGTAATGCACTTAACCTGTTCAGAGGCCATAAAGGAGCTATGAAAATTTGGATAGTTTCCACCTGCAGCTGTACTGGTCAGTATGCGTGTAAAGGCCTTTGCAGAAACACTGTCCGACTAAAAAATTTTTTTTAAAAACCTGGTGGTGAAATAAAACATTATTTTATTCCTAATAATAAAGCGATTGTGACTTTGATTAAAGAATAAAACACTGTGTTAGAAGTTGTGTTTGGCAGTGCCACCGGACAGAAAGTTACAGCTAGATTTAAGTTTTTTTGTTTTTCTTTGTAATTATTTCCTCCATTAATATATTTTTCCAGGCTGGGAAAACAACCTTAAACCAGTGCAGGTTTAAGGTCATTATTAGCTCTCACGTTTAATTGAGAAGAACCCATGCAGCACCGGCCATAGTCAGATTTAATTCCTTCTACACCATTCTTTAAGAATGTCCATGTCTGGAAAGTAAGGCATATACTTTAAGGGACCCCTTTGCAGGTGTGTAAGCTTCCACTCTGTTCAGTGAAAGTAAATTTGGACCCATTTGCTTTTAGGACCAGAAGTACCAACCCTTTGGCTAGGCTTGCTTCCATTCAGCTAGAAGAGCATTAGTGAGGTCGGGCACTGATTGGATGATTAAGCTTGGCTTTCAGTTAGCTTTCCTATTGATCCCAAACGTGTTGGATGGGGTCAAAGTCAGGGCTCTGTGCAAGCCATTCAAGTGCTTCCACATCATTCTAAAAAAAAAACAAAAAAAAAAAAACATTTATATATGGACATCACTGTGTGCCCAGGGTCATTGTCATGCTGAAACTGGAAAGGGCCTTCCCTAAACTTTTGGGGAAGCAGAATATAATTGTATGCTGTAGCATTAAGATTTGTGTTCACTGGAACTAAGGGACCATTCCCTAAACCATGAAAAACAGCCCCAGACCAAGGGCTGTCCAGACACTTTTGGTCATATAGTGTACGTGACTGAGTAACAGAATGGTGTTGTTCATTACTTCAGAATAACCTTCTGATTTGATGAAGGATGACATAGCAGTGGGGTGAGTTTGCAGTTTGCTCTTGGAAATTCCAAATTTGGAAGAAAAAATGGAGGTAGAAAAAATATTATATTCCTGTGTACAAAATACATAAATGAAGCGTAGGCTAACAAATGGCTCTCCATTCAGTTGGTCTTATAATTCGGCTGGGCCTCTTGTGGTCTTATAATTAAATTTCCTCCTTTCCTCTCATTGCTGTCCTGTAATTATGTAAATATGTTGACTGCGTTTGCAGCAATACGATCTCGTACTCAACTAAGTGTAACAACACGTAATCCAATCAAGGTGGTTTGAGTTAGAGTCTGATCGCATCTGGCATTCCGGGCCAAACAAGGTGCACCTGTGACATGTTCATCATCACAGAGCCAAAATACAAGCGGAGTCAACAAGAGCGACGGCAGGACTGTCACACCTAAATTCAGAAAAAAAAACTTTGTTTGTAAAGGCATCTCACTCTTGTCTATTTTTGAGATTTGCGTTCTTCATATATCTGGTACGTATGTATTTGTAATCAATTATGCTGCTTTGCACAGTTCATTGCTTCGCTTCAGTCTGTGCACGTCATCTTGCAGCGAGACCACTAGCCTTATGAATTTGACATAAGTTTCTTATTCTGGTAAGGGCAGGCATTTTTTTTAATGACTACCAGACGTCTTAGAAAGGATAGCTATCTATCCGAAAATAAACTTTATTTCTAATAATGCTTAGAACCTGTCCAGATTAGCAAAGATGTCAGGAGAGCACTGATTACTATAGCTGTATAAACGCTTACCTGAGTCTTGTGTATGTTGTTAAGTAGCTGGCTTAATCTAGCAAGAGCAAATGATCCCGGCTGCAGAACAGGCACAGACAAAATGCTTCATCCTCTGAAGTAGTCCTAACCTGGCTCCTGCCGTTCTGTTAAATGTCAAATTAAACCATTCAGCAAATGAAAATATTTGTCTGTTTTGTTTATGTGAACTGGGCTTGTGATTGTGTATGTTTCTGGTCAGCTGAAAGATATTCAGCTGATCAAGGCGAGCTTGTAATAACAAATCAGCTGTACCAGAACTGAATGCTTCCCTCAAAACTATTTGTGTAAACCCCTATACAGCATGTGCTCTGATTTTGAGCTGACGTCTGTAATCAGCTTTTACCTCTGCGGTGGTTTCCAAACTGCGCAAAGATCACAGTGTGCATGCACATTTAAATGTTTTGTTGAAGGCTCTATTCGGAGCCCAAATAGCAGTGCATGCTTTGGGGTTGTACATAGCGGAGCAATTTCTAATCCGTCTCTGAGGAGGAGGTGTAATATAGCTTCATAAGACCACAGATGGCGTTAAGATGAGTGGGACGAGTCCGTGTGAGAACGAAAGAGAAATGCTGTAATTAAATGAACGTGCGCCCCCTGCGCACTTGGCCTGAAGCCTTCGCAGAGCACGGCTCACTAGCGTCACCTTGGCTACGACTGCAGCGGCTTTTCATGCTTAATTAAGCTACCATTCCATCCAGAGGGCTATTGACGAATAGCATGAGTTCCTGCGAAGTGGCTGTGGTTAGCACGAGTTTGACAGGAAGGCAATGCTGTAAATTGCCAAAGGAAACTTTGAATGTAACTATTTTTAAAGCCGTATTGATCGATCTAAATATCCATCCATAACTGTGTAAATATTTTGCAGGGGATTAGCCTTCTCCTTGGGTAATTCCTACTCAGAATGGCTTCCTCAGATATTTAGGAAATGTGTGCATTCCTCCTTGGTTTGAGTGGTCTGCTTTCAACTTTCTGCCCCAGCTGAAACAGCTACTTTGTGTTCTGAGGCCACGACCCTACTAGCTTGGCATATTATGACAATGGGTGAGATACCACCAAAGCCTCTGCTCCATCGAAACTTAGCATGCTTTTTTCCTTTTGTTGTGTTTTTTTTTTTCCTTTCAGTGAGGACCCATGTCACAGCGCTATTTAAGTAAGAGTAGCGTAACCCTGTCTGAAATTCTAAGAGCAGAGTGTATTGCAGGTGGACTTAATAAAGGTCCTAAACTCATCATCATTATCTCAATCTGGATTCTTTTAGTTACCACTTCATTATACATTTCTTTTGATTTTACTGTCCGCTAAAAACACTTTTACAGGCGTGTAAGATTACTGCGCTGATTACTGTACTTTTAATGGGGAGCACTAAAGGTTTTTCATTTGAAATAATGTAGATGAAGAGGGAGGTAGAGAGTTGGTGGGATTCTCTTATTTCTTGCTCTAGACAGGCTGTCATCTTGATTCTCCATTCCAAGTTTGAAGCTGGGGGAAAGATGAGCTGACAGTGTGACTAAAACAGCGACAGGACATGCGCTGTATAATGATATGTATTGACAAATATCGATAATTGGTTATGCCCAGATTATGGACTTCATGGTCAAGTGTTTCCTGCTCGTTTTTCAATCTCATGCCTGTTAAGTGTCTGTACATTTATGGCTGTCACGTAAAATTTGGTCTGTGTTGTTTTAACCTTTGTATACCTGCCTGCAAAGCAAATTTATCTCCGGGGACAATAAATGTATTGATTGATTCGATTGATTGATTGATCGATTGATTGTGCCCGACGCTGCCTGCTGCCATCATTCAGAACAGCTTGATTTGCAATGAGAGAACCCAATCCTGCATTATTTCTGTTTATTTTGCCTAATAAGGGAATATCCTAAATCCCATGTTTCGTACAACAAAAGGTAGGAAACGAGCAAAAGTCATTCATTTACAGTGTCCATGTGGCACCATAAGTTTTTTACATTTCTAACGACGCTTGCTCACTCATAAGCGTACCGCACGGAGGCAGTGGGAATGGTATAAACCCAAGTAGGTCTTTGATTCTGGCCAGCTGCAGGCAACCAGAGCGCACAGCGGGTGAAACCAAAGCTAATCCTGCACTACTCGGAGTCGGTGTGTGGCCAGGTGTGACAGCGACTCCATTGACCGCTGCACAGAGAGTGTGTGTAGTGATTTGGGAGGGATTCGGGAAGGTCAGATGTCCACACCTGCACAGATCTCTCTGAAGCCTCGGAACGATGTTCAGGGCCATTGGAGACCCGCTGATTACTTTACTCTAGGTCGGTGAACCCACCTTTGAATGCGGGTCTGGGCATGTGTGCAGGTCACACGTATGTGAGCGTGTAATGGACGAGGGCATGGCGCTCTGTTGAAGCGTCGCTGCTGGGATTGTCTCGCTGATTGTAAATTACTGTAGTAATTACTGACTCCTGGGTCAGATTTCCCCAGGAATTCTGGATTAGAATGTGGTTTGTTTAACATTCTGCATGTTGAAAGTAGCCCGTGATGAAAAGCTATTGTATTACAGATTTCCTCTTCTTTTTTGTCCCTTGCGCCAGTCACTTCACCGAGCCGTCAAGCGATTCCGATACCCCCGTTCCCCGTGATTTGTATCATTGTGATTTTCCTGCTGACAAAACACTCTGGATGACCTCACGTTCAGCCCGACTGCTCCATTATAGGAACTCTCCTGTGGAACGTCAGATAGAACTTGCCGTGCGCCTGGAACAGCATAATGAATCCTTAATGAACTGTAAAGAGACGTATCATCGGCAATTAAGGGATAAATTATACTCCGCGTATGATGTGAAATGGTACATGGAGTTTTGACTGTGTGGGGGAAATTGCTACAGTGGCTGAGTAAATAAAGGACCTGTTGAATGCTCTCAACTGGCGTGCGGTTGCTTGTTTGTTGTTTTTGTTTTGTTTTTTGGCCCGGTTGGCCCCCCGGTTGTTGCCACGCACACCTGCTTTTCACGCCACCCGGCAGCTGTCGGGGCGCGGCGAACGCATCCGGCGCGGACGGATGGGCGGCTCCTCTGTGCCACAGAATGGACACCGCCGGCGCCATTACGGCTCTTGTCTTTCCCGGGCTGAAAGGGCCCTGAAGTGCCTGAGCGGGCACGGCTGAATGGGAGACGGGGGCGGACACAAAAGGTTGTCGCGGAGGTGAATCTTGTATCTGTTACGGGCCCCCCCCGGATTGTGTCGAGCCCCGCGTTAAAAAAAAAAGGGCCCGGTAGGTGCGGCCCCAAGCAGGCCTCTCATTTTACAGCTGCCCTCAATGGGCCTGGGGAATTTCTCACCATGATCTTCTTAGGCTGTACAAAGCACCGTCCAGCCCTGACTGGGGGAGGCGGGGCTTCCAGAGGAGAGATTTGAATGGCTGGTGGGTGACTGTTATAATGGGAACCTGCATCATTGGCGGCTCAGACTGTTATACATTTTTCCATTTGGAATTGGCATTCTGAATTGCCATTTTGTTTATGGGACTCTTTAACTTTCTAATGCATTTGTGTGCATATTCCTTGAGGTTTTGTTGAGCTTTCCCGTAAATTCTTGTGAAATGTTGTGTGGTATGCTGAGTTGCTGTGATGTTCCCAAGCAATAATGCAAAGCCTCACCATGTCAGATCCTCCCGCTGCGCCTTTGTTTCAATCACTCCTGAGACAAAGTTGTCCCATTCTCAGGATCGCTCCAACACATTCCGCATTTCACGAGCACGTTATTTTTCTCTTTTTTTTATGTACACGTTTTATGCGTCCTAATCCTTCACACATTGTCTCTCGGAAGAAGAAAAAGTGCAACGTGTGAAATGCAAAGAGCAGAAGTTTTTCATCAGCCGTTTTTCTTCAAGTCAAACGCCATGAGCAGTTTGCACTCTGAAGAGCAGGCAGTTTGAGGACGGGGTTTATTTTGATCATCTGAAGACACTGCTGCGTGAGTATGGATCGGGGTCGGCTCGGCGAGCGATGGCTGCAGTGCAGGCCTTTTGGGCCTTCATTTAAAGCGCAGTGCATCTGCTCCAGGGCTGGGGAGGGACGGACGCTGACCGCGCTCCCGCTCCCGTGCAGTCTGCAGCGAGGCGGCCAGGCCGATGTCTGGAGACTGCAGGGAGGCCGGACTGACAGGAGACCTGCTGTGAACGTGGCGGGTGGGGGGGGTGGGGGGGGAGGTTGTGCTGGCAGAGACTGTGACACTGTTGGAGAACATTAACTGCGCTGGAACACAGTGAGCAGGGCCGCAGCGCTGAGGTGCTGGCGCCGCCCCCCCGCCCCCCCCTCCCCTCCCCTACCCCCACCCCCAATTTACGTGTACACTCCACTAGAGAGTTCCCTCATTCAACAAAAAAAAAGGCTGACAATAGACTGGACTGTGAGATCCTGTGATGTCATCTCCGTCCTCCCCTATCAGGTTTCGTTACTATGCGCCTGGCAGGGTTCCAGCGTGCGTCCTTTAGGAGAATGACAGTCGTCAAACTGCGATGAAATATGAGCGTTTCTGTGGTTCTGAATGGAGGACCGTGAGGCTAATAGAGCAAACCGGCAATTATCTCTGAGTCAAACAGACGGAGTACGACCAATCAAAACGCTCCCCGGCTCGGTCGATCTGCCCTGACTTTGTCCCCGCTTTGCCGAAAGGCTCGCTGTTTCTGCAAGCCAGTTATTAATCATCCAAGCCAACCTTCTCGTCTCTATCAAGAGATGTTTCGAAATGTGGAGAAGGCTGAGCATTACAACATTGTTGTGTGCAAATTTTGCATACCTGTAAACTTAAAGATGCAAAGTAATTTTGACAGTTGGATTGTGTAATGGCACTGTCTATGTTTGCGGACAGCGCAACAATGCTTTGTATATCTGAGCTTGCGTTTGTTTGAGCGGTCATAAAACAATCTGTTTCTGTCCAGCCTGGTTGATGCCCCCCAATTAATTTAATTAAGTTTTATTATTTATGAGTTACAGCATTTAGTTTAAAATAATGCATGCATGTGTCACTGTTATCTGTACTTTATGCCAAATATTTCCTTAAGTTTAGCCTTCAAAAATTTCCATCTTTGGAGCAGAACACTAATTTTATGTTTGAAAAAAAAGAAAAATTACATGATGATGGAAAGGTGAAAGTTGGAAGTATTTGTGACTAGCTGAAGATGCCCTTTGATAAACTTAAGAGGTATGCACATGCTGATTTATAAACAAAAATATTGCTCTTGGCTCACCAGTGCAGTTTTTTCCTCCCTTCATCCACATGTGGACATCACCACACTCATCTGGTTGAGACAGCCTTTATTGTAATCCATGAATGAATCTCAGTGTTATTCTTGTAAAGCTTGGATATTTCATCACCAACTGAGCTTGGAGCTGTTCCCGTCACCTGCGTCCAATGCCTTTTTTTTTAAAGAATAGGGAGAAAAAAGAAAAGAGATGATCCTGGATTTGGAAAGAAGCCTGAGGTCCAGTGTAGGGGAAGATGGAACAACTTGTAGGGAGTTCAAGATCCGGCTCCAGCTCCAACAGAATAAACCGGTCGTGGTTTCAGTGAGAATGAACCCAGATTCATTTATGTTATTTATGTGTCTTTCTGTCACTGGCATGAGGCACATTGCCAGTCTGGTATTAGGGAGTGTTCACAGCCATGACAAAATTGCAGCTGGAGAAGATTTAAGCACATTTACACATTTACTGAAGTAAACTGTGATGCCAGCTCCCTTATTTCTCTATATTCAGTGTCCAGTGCAGGGTTTGCACCATATTTTTGTATTTTTTATACAACAAAAATAATGTAGTAATCTCTCCTAGGGGCAGCATATAAATTGAGAACAAGGTGTGGCCCAAGATGGATCCCTGGGGAACATATCAACTTAGACAAAACTAGATGAACAGTCACCAATGAACTCACAGAACTGTGTATCAGATCTGACTCAAAACCAAGATAAAATAATGTCTACAACACCAACGCTGTCTCTAAGGCTATCAATTAAAATAGCATTGTGCTACCGTGCCAAAGGCAGTACTAAGGTGAAGTAATACCGGAATTGAGCTCTTTCCCAAATCTGCATTTATGATGAGGTCTTTAGTCACCTTAAGTGAAGCTGTTCGGTGCCATGGTGGATATAAAACCTGACTGGAATATGTCAAAGAGATTTTTGGAGCTCATAAAACCTATAAGTTGATTTGCTAAAACCTTCTCTAGAACCTTAGAAGGAAATTGAAGTTTGGTGAAGTTAGGATGTTCAAATTGTTCAAATTATTTGGATCCAGGCTTGGCTTCTTGAGAAGAAGCTGCACTGGGACGCATTTAAAATATGAGCTAACTGCACCTGTGACCAAAGAGATATTGGTAATAGCCTCAAAGTCTGGAAAAACCGTGCTAATCACCTCCTTTAACAGGCCAGGGTTTACCTTATGTAAAGGAGAGAACGTTGATTTAGTGTGCTTCATTATTTCTACGAGCTCTTGTGTATATATGGGGTTTAAGGATCTGAGCACAGCACTGATTTAAGGAGTGGCCACTATATGTTGCATTGAGAGCAAGATCTGAATTTTGATGTTTACAACTTTGCGAATAAAAAATGAGAAACTTTTCACGTTGTTCCAGAGAAGAGTAAAAGATCACATTGGGGGCGGGATTAACAATCCGCTCAGTGGTTTTAAACAGTTGTAGAAATGACAGGGCTATTGTGATCTGCACCTTTACCACTACTCTCAGCCCAAGTTGACACCTCTTTTCTCTTTCATGTTTCCACTTTTTGTTAATCCATCACATACTGTGTGAAACGGGCTTAAAACCGGACAAGAAGGACGAAAAAGGGAACCCGCAGAAGCAATGGCAGCCAGGGCCTGCAGGGAAGCTTTGCAGAAAGAAAGCAGAGTGTGGGAGCTCAGCGTTTTTCTGGCTGATTTCTCTTCCTTTTCTCCCTCGCTCACCTTGCAGAAATTCGGTCCAGATGTGTGCCGTCACTTTGCTCCTCTTCCTTTCAGCACACCTTTCCCCGTCATCGCTGCTAGTTCCACCGTTTCAGGGAAGAGGGATGTCCAGTGTGTCAGATTGGGCCAATCACCATTGTTTATTATCCTTCAAATCAGATGTCAGTAATCTAGCACAAACTAAAGGCACTGTTGTGCTTAGTCTTGGCAGTTTAGTCGGTAGTTGACAGATTCCTACATTCGGTATCTAAGGGGATGTAGAAAGACTTTTCCGAATGTCCTGGAATTGGTCAGTTGCCATAAATTTGTGAAACATGTTGGGTATTTTTTCCATTTAAAACTTCCAATGCATAGCAGCTTGGGTCAGCAGACTTATTAAATCAGAAAGGGCTTGAACATTAGGAGTATTTCCATCCCTGTAACATACTGTGCTTTTCACAAGCCATGCAAGCACTGTGGAAGTAGATGGAGTCAATGCATCAGATCACCTCAGATGTCACATACCAGGAAATCTCTCACTCAGTTTTTTTGTGCAAGTAACCGTGTGGTGCAAGGCAGGCTGTAATGGTCGTTCTTCTTCTTCTTCCAGCTGAGATACCAGCATGGCCTCTCCACGCCTTTCCTACAGCAGACACTACCAAACCTGAAGAACTTCCTGGAGCATGGGCTGCTGGTCCGCTGGTGAGTACGTCCTGTCGGTGAGACTGTCATCCTGTCGGTGAGACTGTCGTCCTGTCGGTGAGACTGTCGTCCTGTCGGTGAGACTGTTGCTACCTCAGGGGGGCCTTGTTGTCACAAGGGATGTAGTGTATCTAAGGAGCGGCTGGCCTGTTCCACCATCTCCGCTTGACGTGAAGTCAGAATGAATGCCCCTCTGACTCTCTAACCCGCCCCTGTAGGTAGATCACTGCTGGACCTGATGACACTTCCTGCTAAAACTCTGTCCCTCAGCGCATGATGTACCCTGTGATCTGGCATCAAATTTTGACTGTGCCAACTGTGGCTGGCAGCCCCACAGGGTGGCACATGACTGGACATTCCAAGCTTGGGGGAAAGTGTACTGACAGGATTAAAATGTGGTTTAAAAAGGAACCTACAGTGCAGGGTGGATCAGCATGTGAAATGTAGTGATGGGTCCATTTATTCTTCAGAGCTCCATGATTTCAGTTGGAACATGGACAAGAGGCCCAATTTCAACCTCTTGGATCACTATGCATAAATGATCATTTTGAAAAAAAAAAGAAAAATCTCTCAGGGCAAACTGACACGAGACATGTATTCTGGACGTTTATTAGATAATATAATATTTCACTGTGACAAAGCCGTGTAAAGCAGTTGAATCCTGAAAGCTCTTCCTGTTCAGAAATATCTTGCATTTAAGATAAACCATATGAAGCCTGTGACCTTCGGTCTTGCGAGATGGAAGTGTGCATTTCCATGGTTCCGCTACAGTCCTGTTTCCACAGACTGAGCCTTCGGGGCCATTTTTAGCTGATTTTGTTTTCAAGGTTTTATCACAAAGAGCCGTGACGATTCAATTTTAGGCGGCCTTTTCCGTTGTTCCAGTGTATTCGAGATGCAATGTTAGTGCAGCGGCTCTATCCCGCGTACTTGTTCAGTATCTTCTCTTGAGAAAGCGTATCACTTCATAGGCCTGTGTAAACCAGCGAAGGACATTCAATCCCTGTACTCCCGTTAGAAAACAATGCAGAGCTGACTTCAATTTTGGGACTCTCTGCTGTGCGGTACAACAGTGCAAGGCTACAGCACGGCAGAACAGCACTTGATCTCACCGGCGTATTGAAATATCGAGGAAATGCATATATTTTATCCTCCTTTGTAAAGGACTCCAGTTTTTTTTTTTTTTTTTAATAATATCACTTCCATTCCACTCTTGGAAGAAGCCTAAATTCAGATCCTATTTCAGACTGAGGGCCAAAAATATGAAATATGGGTGTATAAAAATGCGGCTTAGCAGCTGTGGGGAGTTAACCCTCAGACAGGCGGAGAGAGGCTGAGATCCGTTTCCCCTGTACGGGGATGTATGGCATATCCAGGGACCCATTTACCTCCACCCCCCCCCTTCCCCCCTCCCCCCCTCGCAGGAGTCTTACCCACAATGTGGTGCGCATTCACCGTGTTGGGAGATCAGTTGGACCCCTTTCTCATTTCCAAGAAAGCAGTGCATGCTGGGAATAAGGGAATTTGGCTCAGATTTTCGCTCAGATACGCGAATGCTGCGAATGCATATGTAAGTTATGTATGGGGGCGCGGCGTGTTAACCCGGAGCAGGATCTCTCGTGTTTACTCTCAGAACGTTAGCCGGCCATGGCCACCGGGCCTCGGAAACCCGGAGTGGGGCTGCTGGGGGGAGAGGAAGACAAATTGGGGCTCTCTAATGGCTTAATTTGTCGCGGCTGTGTCAGCTGTGATGATGAAGAGATCGGCGTGACCGCGGCGGTATCGCGCCGTGTCAGCAAAAAAGGGCGTCCCGAACGTCTATAGGAAGTGGCGGGTGACCAACGCCTGACCCGGCGCCCCGCCCCGCGCTCGCCGTCAGCAGGGTCGCCGCGGCGAGGCCGGCGGAGCTGGAAATAAACGAATTAAAAGCGTGTTCCTGTGCGGGCGCCTCGCCTGGGAGCAGGCCCTGGCAGCGCTTCACAGGTCCGAGCGCCCCCTGTTCCCGCGCGCGGGACAGATCCCCTGATTAGACACAGGCCTGCTTGTCCTGGCTGGGCCGGCCCCACCCCTCTCTCCCCTGCCCCCCCCACCCCCCCACCCCCCCCCGGGAGCCGGCTTTGGAGATTGCGCGGTCCTGATGTGAACGCGGCGATAACGGCGGTAAATCTCTCTCCTCGTTCGCCGGGGAGCGAAGCCCTCCGCCCTGCCTCGCGTACGGAAAGCACAGAGGGACATTTTTAGCGGGGCCGCGAGTCCCGGCAGCGGCTCACTGCTGAGTTTAAGGAAAACTTTATTAAAGAAAGCAGAATGCTCTAATCCAATAAGCCGTCTGTCTTGCGTCCTTTATTGGCCTGGGCGTGACGAAGCACCTTTGAGAGGGGAAGTGTCCCACGCAATACTGAAAAATGGCTGATTTGTCCCCTCCAATAATCAGTGAATCCCTGAGTCGAATTTCCTCTTTTTGGGACTGCGGCCAGTCATGTCCCCCATGTTTAGGAACTCCCAGGTCTTGAGGTCTCACTGAACGAGTGCTCATCTTACACTCGCATTGCCTTTTCAAGACCAATCATGAACTAGAAGTAACAATGAACCTGTTCCTTCTGCAAATTAGCAATCATTTATTGGTCAACGGCCTGTCATTTACTATAGTTTTCCTACCTCTGTTCGGTCATTTTTTTCTAGCAGTCTCCAGCTTTTATGCACGTGAGTCGGACTCAATGTTTTATTTGATTAAAAATTTAAATAAGTACATTTGGTAATGTCTGCCTTCATACCGGAGTACTGTATGTTCATGAAAATCCAGAGCGCATTACAAGCTTGCAAACTGTAGTTGGGTAACTGCCAGCCAGCTAATAGCTGACTAGTCTCTTGTGAACGGTGTATATATTAGCCTCATTCACAAACTGTCCTGTGGTGCTTTGTAAAAATTCATTTAATTCAATTTGTCAAAAGGCAGCTGTGTTGTTAATCTTGGATAGAATATAGTTCTTCTCCAGTCTCTAAATCCTTCGAGTCTGCAAAGGCCATACTGATTTAATTGTCATAGCTCACAGACTGTACAGGAAAATGCCCCCCCTAATCTTTACACCAAAGTACTGTACGACCTTGTGTTTTGGCATTCACAGTGGTCAGGGTTGTTATAGAACAACCAGACGTCCTGACCCCCCCCCACCCCCCCAAAACTCTGGAAGAGGAATGGTGATGGCGGTGTATGAAGGAAGTTCTTCGTGTGATGGCCCCTTCCTCCCGCCTCCCGGCTCTGACTCACTTGATGGAGACGAAGACTTGACAGGGCCAGGAAGAAACTCTAAACAGTGCATGCGATTGTCCCCACAGACTGCCCGGAGATGCATCACATGCACATCTGGAGGAATATATACGCAAGTCTTGTGCTATCGATCGATCAGAGGCCATTTCCGAAGCAGAGAGCCCTTGTGCTAGAGGCAGAGGGCGGCATATTTTTCCAATATATAAACTGCAGGCAACGAGTTAAACAGACAACATCATTGTTACGGGGTCAGAGTTTTGGCTGGAATTGGGTTCGGGTGTCTCACTGTGTTCCAGAAGCCTCTCTCGCACCACAGCCACGGGCAGCTGAAGTGCTATTGAGTTGCCTTTTATTGAGTTATCATCGATGGTCTTGGCCCTGTGGAGCATGGGCTTCACCAGCCCCTCCCCATGTAGAGAGATACACCTACAGTACACTCGTGCTCAATCAGAAACTAAACATGCCTGCTAACTCTTAATAAGCCAATCTAATCTCTCGCTGTGTGTTTTGGCCCGGTTGGCAACCGAACCTGCTCCTTTCCGTCTGATTCCGAACGGAACAGAGTGTCTGTCTGTCGCTCCCTCTCGGACGGGACAGAGGATAAGGAATGGGGAAGCGTTTGGTTTAGGAATTCCACGACGGGCCGTATTAGGCCCAACGGCGAGAGGAGGGCAAGTGGGCCGACCCCAAAAAAAAAAAATAAGCGAGCTTGTTTGGGGAGACATTAACCTATCAGCAGGGCCCGGCCTTGCCAAAGAAAAGCCTGATGACTTCGACAGAGGCTTCAGGTAGCTTTTATGCGTTGATGTCTTTGAAAGGGGGCCGTCCGCTGGGAACTGGAGAAATACTAAAACCTAATGAGTTTAAAAAACCGTGACTAAAATACTGCGCCCGAGCGACAGTAAATCTTTCCCCCCCCCCGCCGATGCGCTAGCTGTTCGCACAGCCCCGGAGCTGCGGCCAGCGGACCACCTCCTGTAGAGGCCTGAGCATTCTGCGTGTGTGTCCTCCGCCTGACCCGCTGTCTGCAGCTCACCTGACTGTGACATGCGGCTCGACTTCCCACAGGGGTGTGTCCTGCGTAACTATGTGAGCGTAACTATGCGTTTATTCGTATATGTGCAAGCTCGTGAATGGGAATGTGTGTGATGGGTATGTCAGCGCATTTGTATGTGTGCGTGCATGTGACTGTGCCTGTGTGGGATGGATATGTGTGTGTGTGTGTGTGTGTGTGTGTGTGCGCGCATGTATGTGTGTGGGTGTGTGTGTGTGTGTGTGTGGGTATCGGCATGTGCATGTGTGGGCTTGTTTGGGTATGACTGTGCGAGTGTGCTTGTGTGTATGTGAGGTCGAGGGGGTTATGCGTGTCTGCGTGATTAATCTCTGATTTTTATTGCTCTCTCACCATTGCTCGTTGGTTTTTTTGGCTCATTACAGCGAGTGAAACATACTCCTTTATTTAAGGAAACAAGGGGCTATTGTTTCTTCTATCACAGCTATCCACAGCAGGACTGCATTTCTTCAATAAGCAAGTTCCCCCATCCTCATCATCCTCCTAATATTGATTCCAGCCTCGATGTCAGGCATTAGAAGCCTGTGGAAGGACTGCCCAGCACCCCCTCTTGCACGTGCCCAGTGCAGCCAAATTATAAATAACACTTTTCCCTGAGGGAAAGTGGGCGTGGCCTGGGAGATGGTAATTGCCGCAGTTAAAAAATAAATGTCATCAGTGAAAAAAGTGATGGCTTGAGAGAAGTTTCCCCCTCATGATCTCCGCACTGCTGATTAATACGACTTAATTTGACATGTTTAAAGAAACCAGTTTAGGAGAAAATATCGTACCAAATGCCGTTTCAGCCAAGAAGCGCATAGTTTCCGAGAAACTGTGACATGCAAGCACAGTATGAGGAATGCATTTGTTTTCTGAGCTGTTGGGTCGCTGCCTAAACTGCGTAGATATTGATTGGCCAATTTGCAGTGCTTTTGCGGGACTGGAACAGATTATCGCGGAGTGCTAGCATTGGCACCGGCTACGGAGAGTCAAGCTCTATTCGGATCATAAGTGGAGTCCAACGCACGTCGAGAGGAACGCATTATTTCTGAATAACGATTTAAGTCTGTGACCCACTTGTTATAAATGACATGTTGTAAAGTTTCTTGATATTGGGGTCAGTTTGACTCCAAAACGTCCTGCTGTTTTTGTTTTCTACGGCGCAGAGGAATGCCGATTCGGGCCTTGTGGCAGGCTTCAAACAGGACCTCGTTAAATTCGGTGTGCGTTCAGAGCGGGGGATGAGGCGATCACCACTGTGTTGTGTGTAACCAGTACTAAACAATTAGCGAAACGCTGAGGTGATTTGTCCTTTCCGTTTGGCTTTGCTTTGATCGTGTTTCTTCGGGGCCTGAAGCGTCAACATTAGCCAGTGCTGCTCCCGCCAGGAAAAACAATGGTTTTATTGGTCTTTTTTTTTTTTTTTTTTCCTTTGTTGTTTGTGAACATTTGACCTTCGGGAACTGGCTGCCTTGTGCAATGAACGTTTTCTTCATTTGCGGCGTGGCGGGTTTTTGAGAGCTGAAACAACACGAGGTTGGATAAGGGTTCCGTTGGGCAGCCTATTGCCTGGCTCGCTTTGCTGGCGCTCAGAGGTAGGGCGCAGTGCTGTGTGCGCCCCCTTATCGGACTGCCCAGGAATGCGACGGCATGACCTCACCGCTGGTCTCCAGAAGCCCTCTAGGAAACAGAGGAGATAGGAAATGCACAGTATGGTCGGCCATTTCTCTTAGCGGTGTGGGAGGACGACGAGGGGCTTATTTATTTCTTTATTTATTTAGCTATCCATCCGTCCATCCATCACATTACGTTTATTTGGCAGACGCTTTTATCCAAAGCGACGTTGAATAAGTGCATACCGAAGGTCCTTGGAACAACTACAAAACACTGGTCCGATAAGGTACAATACTCATTATGTAACAGTTATTATGTAACATAGCCGTGAACACATTAAGTCCAGTTCACGCAGTAAGCATAGGCTAGGTCAGAAAGTTTATGGGAAGTCAAACTAGGAGGCATGACAACGAGCTACAGCATCAAGATAATGATATGAGTGCAATGTAAGTGCTGGATGAAGGTAACATGAAAGTGCTACAGGAAGAAATTAGAAGAATACAAATAATAAGAGCGATTGTAAATTGGGAGTGACCTGCAGAGTAGTGATAGTTAGTCTGAAGAGATGTGTCTTCAGAAGATGTGCAATGACTGAGTGGTTCATAGAGGAACTAGGAGTTTGTTCCACCACTGGGGAGCTATGGTAGAGAAGCTTAGTGGTTGGGAATCCACCCATCCACCCATCCACCCATCCATCGATCCATCTGTCTATCTATCAAAAAGCAATTTGTGGGCAGTTGGCGGTTAGTAGAGGCTGAAAGACAGACTAAGCCGGTAAACTCGACGCTAGATGTTTCGGTCACTTCTGCGGTGTGTAGTAGGGGCGAGGTAAGGTCGGTTGTCTGGCAGTCGGAGGGTTGCGTTTGTGTGTGCCCTCCCGAATTAATGGAGGAACCCATCAGATGGACCTACCAATACAACAGCCCATTTCAGATTAGAACAGTGACTAAAAATGGGGGATAAATTGGTAAAGAATTGGAAAAGACTGGTTAGGTGGAGGATGTTTGCCTTCGGTGCAGGGCGCACACTGAACAGGGCCTTCTCTCTCTCTCTCTCTCTCTCTCTCTCTCTCTCTCTCTCTCTCTCTCTCTCTCTCTCCCCAGCGATCGGCACAAGGTGTCCAGCGCCGTGCCGGTCCCGTCCAAGTCTCAGCTCAGCGTGTCGGGCGCGTCTGAGGCCGCCTACCAGCCCAGGACCAGCTCCCCGGACCGGGGCCCGCGCAAGCGAGCCAGCTCCGAGGCCGACAAGCAGAAGTACAGCGCGCCCTCCCCCGGCCACGCCGGCGCCGCCCTGGCCCAGCCCATCGCCCTGGCCCCGCCCCCGGACCCTCCCAAAAACATGTCCTCCTCGCTGGACGCCGGCATCGACTTCGCCAAGGGCCTGGAGGCGGAGGAGGCCCCGGCGGGCGAGGACGCGGACCGCCTGGCCCCCTCGGACGCGGACGGGGACGGGGACGGGGACGAGGCGGAGGGCGAGGGCGCGGGCGCCATGAACGGCTCGGCGGTGCCGGGGGAGGGGCTGGCGCTGGCGGCGGGCGCCGAGCTCTGCTGCTCGGTGGAGCAGGCCGAGGAGATCATGGGCACGGAGGCCACGGGCTTCGGCGGCGGCGGGCCCCTGGAGGACTACCCCTGCATCCCCGTGGACCACGCCGTGGCGGTGGAGTGCGACGAGCAGGTGCTGGGCGAGCTGGACGCGGCCGGCTTCGAGGAGTTCTCCCGACGCATCTATGCACTAAACGAGAACATGTCCAGCTTCCGCCGACCGCGCAAGAACTCCGACAAGTGAGGCAGGACCTGAGGGGAGGGGGGTGGGGCGTGGGGAGGGGGGGACGGGGGGACGGGGGGCTTGTTATTTCCCCTAGCAACATGGAGACTACAAAAAGAAAATATAGGAAATATCTGGTATAATGACCAATTTGCACTTCTCCAAGCATTTCTATAATCCTTGAAAATGAAATAAAGGATGTTTGAGGTTGATCTGATTCCGGGCCTTATTTCCGGGTGCGTTGGCGTTACCAGGTGAGAATGAATGCTTAGTAACCGGCTTTTCACAGCACTAGGCCCTCAGCATGCTTGGGCATCTTAACAGCTTGCAGCAGTCTGGAAAACGATCACAGATGACGCAGAACGGAGAGCGCCGCACGGAGGGGGGGCCCCCCAAATACACCACCCCCCCCCCCCCCTTTTACTCCCCACCCAGGAGAACTGCCCTCTTTGCCCCGGAGCCCGCAGCAGAGAAACGGGGCGGGGCACGCAGCCCGCCAGCAGTGACACCTCGAGCTCCAAACGGCAGCCCGCCGAAACCGCGCTGGCCGCCCGCCTCACACCCGCAGCGATCCGCCACCCTGCTGACCCGCGAATGTTCCTGCCCTTCCCCCGGTGTGCGATTCGCTTAACGAGCTAAAGGAGGAAAAGGAGGGAAAACGAGCCTCCGTTGCCAGGCCGACGTACGGCGGCGCTACACTATTCTATTACGTTCTTCTACGGCCCTGCTGCTGTTTTGTCTCCCCGCTTGTGAATTTATTTTGCCCTTTTTAACGCCTTTATTCACACCAGTAATAAATAACACTTAACATACTAAAGATCGACCAAAAATGACTGGTGTATACTGTGAACAAGTGGCTTTGAATGTCCCACACTGACCGTGTTGGATGTCAATCACAGCTAATCAACTGGATGTTGTCGTTTTCCCCTGTGTATTAAGTCTGTGTCTCCATAATTCTGTCTTGTCTGTCACAGGGCCACAAGATCTGAGATTTGGAATATTTTATTTTTTTCGGGGAGGGGGGATATCTGCAATTTGTTGTTCTGGGTATCAGGGGTCTTTTTTTTTTTTTTTTAAATGTGCAGTATTCCTGAATGGGAACGGGTGTTAACTTAAATGTGCAGGGCTGAATTGTGCTACTGTAAAACACTGTACCCTTCCACTTTCCATTTCAAGCTGTAACCTTTTTTTTTTTGACTGATTCTACGATATATGTTTGTTACGAGAGTTATTTTTCTTTTCATGAACATACTGGAAGTCCCTGCTGTGTCTACTCAGCCTATCTAGTGGTCTGAGGACATGGAACTATCCAGAAGTGACAGATGCCTCCCCTGCTTCGCCTGGCAGCCACAAACAGACGCCCCAGAACTGGACTCGCTGGTCACACAAAAACCCATATACAGTTTTTTTTATTATATTATAAAGTACTGTGGTTTGACGACTGTTTAAAATGTATTGTATTTAAAAAAAGAAAGAAAGAAAGAAAAGCATTTTACACAAACTGCTATCTTGCGTGACTGTTGTGTAACAATGGGATTGACTGTACATATAATTTTGTATGGAGGGCATTTTATTATTAAAGACCGCAGTTTGATCGCACAAACGTTTGCGATTCTTTTGATGGCACTGCGCGTGTGAGTGATCATGTCAAGCCAGATGCACAGGAAAATACATGAAGCTGATTGGCAGCTTTTTGTTATGTACATTACTAAGTCCAACTGCTGTATGCGTTTTGCTTTCTAGTGGACAGTAGGTTTAACGCGATTAGCCCAAGCCTCTAATGGATAGTATATATACACTACAGACACTATAAGGCACGCCTTTGGAGATTCCCAAAAAAAATAGTGAATTCAGAGAGGACTTTTCTGCATTCAGCCAAATTAGGGGTAAACTGGTGCTTTCTGTTTGAACCCTCCTCCACTGCTACTGATAAAGCAGTACAGCGCGGGCTGTGCCAGTACGTGATTGACGCACAGTCACGATCAACGCGTTTATCTCGGCACTGTTTAATGTCCTGATGCTTTCCTCAAATATGTTTTTAAGTGTTATCTCATTGCAAAATTAACTCCTGATCCGGCTGTATCTTTTGAGATAGTTTTTTTTTTTTTATCGTGGCTGGGATTATTGCGCTTAACACTCCTGGCCGAGCGTTGAGAAACCTCCGTTTCGATAGCTTGTTCACATTACTGGCACTTTTCCCAGTGCCATGAAAGAGTTCAGTGTTTTTTTTCTGGCCATAACTGACGTGCCTTCCTTAATCGCACTATAAAAGTGTGTTTAAGATATGAAAATAAGCCAGGGCCTGCTCCTCCGGCAGTTGCCTTGAAAGACGACTGCGTGAGCGTTTGCGTGACCTGTGCAGCGCGCGAGCACGGAGCAGATGAGGGCTTCGAGCCTCTCTGGCTTATTTAGCCCCTGATGAAGCGCAGTCTGCTTGAAGGCTGTTTAATGGGGGTACGTTAAAGAACACACCCCGGCCTTGCTGAAGTGGTGTGGAACGCGCTGTGTCTGAACAAACACTAGCGCTGGGTGGGACTGTATCTTCCCTCCCCCTCACATCGCCATGCTCCTCTGGAAATAATGGGATCCAACATAGAGCTTTAATGCTTTTGGGAAAGGAGTATTTGCCTTCCCCCCCCCCCCCAAAAAAAAAAAAACTTTTGTAAATCTTCTGTTTAGAGAGCTCTGCCTTCAACGATCTGGATTGTTGTCACTTAAATGGCGTGGTAACAATTTTATGCTTAAGATTGTACCAGAAAAACATTTTGGCAGTGGTTCCTTTCAAGAATGTCTGCAGTTTTCCTTTTCTTATTTTTAAGGGTTCTGCTTCATTTTATTGTGGCATTACAAGTGCTTAAATGAGCTCACTGCCTGTTGTCCTGGAATTAGCAAGGCTAACCACAATGTAAACTGTGTCTCATTTTTCTGACCACAGACCGCTAAGCCTATGTTTTTAAAAAGGATGAAAGCTGTAATCTAAGTGGATCTGGACATAAAGAATCCTGTAAAACTCCTTTTACCTTGAGTCCTGATTGGCTGCTTTAAAAATGAATGCCATGCATGTATAGGGAGGCCTCTGCGGGGTATGGACGCCACCTTTTGTAACTTTGCATCACCATTAGTGATGTGGCCGGTTCCACTCCCATACTGCAGTCACTGCAGTGTCCAAGTGGCCTTCATCAACCCCCCTGCCTTGGGTTTGATCCTGCTGTTGCAGGACTCGGATTCTTTTGAGATAGGGCGGGTCTCATTGCATTATACCCCCATTTCTGAGGCCAAGACGCATTTCTGAGGCTCATTTCTAACATTCACCCTAATCACATGGTGCTTCTGTGCAATGAGTCACTCTGACCGCCCATAACCTTCTTGCCTCTGGTCATTTAGGGCATATAATTTACACAGACACCGTTAAACTTTTCTTGGCCTCCTCGGTTTGTCCAGACTGGACTATAGTTAGTACCGTACGCATCAGTGTTCCTCAAACTGAAAACCAACCCCTGTATTTTTGAGAGGGAGCAGTCGCCTGTGTTTCCGCGGTACTGTTTCTGTAGACGAGCGAGCGATGAACCTGGTGCGCCACCTCCCTCTCTCGCGGCCCCACGCAACCTCATCTGTTTGTGCGTGTGTGGGGCGCGCTCACCTCAAGACGATTTAGCGCTGAGCTGCCATCAGGGCGTGCCTGCACTGCATCAGCATCACCTTGAAACTCAACGCAGCCCGTGGCAACGGACGGCCCACCTCATATCTGCAGGTCTCAATGAACGAAGCATCACGGGGGCGTCTCGTGGCGTAGCCCGTAGAGCGCTTTCCACGTGCTCGTTGCGAGCCGCGACGTCGGCGGTTCGAGTCCGACCGCCGACCTTTGTCGCATGTCTCTCCCTCTCTCTCCTCATAGCTCTTCCTGTCTCTCTACACTGTACTGTCTAATAAAGCTGAAAAAGCCCCCCCCCCCCAAAAAAAAAAAGAAGCATCACCTAGGGAACCTCCTCCCATGTTGAAAACAGCAGTGTGTACAGCGGAAACCATTGGAGCGCCACTGGATCAGCATCGTGCTTGGAATAGTGCCATCAATCTGACTGCTGAGGCCTTATAGCATGGAGATTTTGCTTACAGTTATGCTGCAATCCAACACAAAATGGATGGTGCATCGTTTCACAATATTACTGAGAAAAAAATCTCTCTCAAAAAATGTTTTTTCTCGTATATAAACAGAGGCTTAAAGTGCGAATGCCTTGATAATGTGAGGTTTGGCAAGAAGACTGTTTTGATGATAATTTGACTGTCAAGATTATGTCGTGTGACAAACAAGGTCCATTGCAGCAAAGAATTTGAAAACAAAAACCATAATAGTCTGTGAATTGCCTGACACCAGTTGGCTTGTCATAAAAGTGGAGGAGCAAAGTCTGTTGGATGATTTAATTCCATTAATTTAACACCAGTGGGGATGCCAACTGTATAATTGACTTGTGTGACACAGAACTACGCAGCTTAGTGAATAAAGCTTGGGGGTTGCACGAGATGTGCTATGCAGCAACTGATAGCACACCAGCTCAGGCTTTGTTAAGTAGGTTCTTTGAATAAACTGGAGGTTTGTAATTCAGCCTGATCTTCTGATTAGTTTGCATTAGCCACTAAAGCTCACAGTGAAAATGGACTTCAGAGTCACAAAATGAGTGACAAACACATTGATAAAGCTGCTTTGAAAGTAGCGGATTAAAGTAGTAATGCGTACATCGAAAGTGTGCTTGGACTGTGCTCTCAATTTCACTAGTATTTATTAGAATGATCCCATCATGCTTAGCTGCAGGTTACTTGGCTTGCTGCAGTCCAAACAGCACTTTGGTCATCTTGACAATTGGGTTTTTTCCCAGTCTGAACTTAATCTGGCATTCCAGTGTGTTTCAATTGCATCCAGTCTCCCAATTTTTTAAAATTTATGATGAAAAACACGATTTGGTCAAAGTTTACATCATGCCTCATTTTCACTCAGTCAAATTGCATGCCTCTGGAACTGAATTTATGTGGAACTTATTTCATTGGATCAATATCAATATTGACATTGGATTGGGCTGGAATAAACTAAACAGAGAATCACACTGTGGCAACCCAAATTCTTATGGCTGACCCCATGTAATGTAAATCAAATGCATAATGGTTCTGGACACTGCTCTGAGCTCTTATTAACTGCTGGTGTTCATGAGAGCATTCCCATGCTGGGAATGATGGAATTGACACCACACATAGGAAACGTAGCAGTGTGTTCTTCCACAAGAACCCCCCGTCAAACAATAGGCAACAGTGTCACAAAATTCTTGCAATGCTGTCACAGGTGAGATCACATTCTATTTGCGGGATCATTTAGTTCAGGGACGGTGCAATTCCTCTCCTCGGGGGTGGGAGTTCTGCCGGTTTTTGGTGACCTCGCAATTAGCAACTCATTTACACCTGCGACACAGGGCGGGTGTAAGCTTTCTTCTGAATGACGACTTCTTAAACCCCGAGGCAGAACATAAACCAGGGGATACGGTACAACTAGAAGTGAAGCTGCCCACACACCTGCCACTGGCAGTTGTACTGTTAGCGCAGTTATTATACTGTGCGGTTTTTCTGTGGGTTTATTTTGTGGGTTTCGGAAGCCAGAAGACAGACGTTCTGTGGAGTATGGTATATAAGGGCACTCACATTTCTGCATTATCACACAAGGGTTACCAGCTCTCTCCCTCACTCCCTCTCTCTTGTTCTTCAGTGTCTGCCCTCTTTCTGCCTCTTCCTCTTGTTCCGTCTCTCTGTCCTCCCTGTCTGTGTTCAGTCACTATCTCAGTCAGAAGATCTCTGGACCGGGTGGCCATCCACGCTAGCACCAACAATGGTACTGACTGAGAAGCGGAGCAGGGCCAAACTGTGAGGATTAGCACAGGAAATCGTAAATGGGGAAACTGCAGGAGGGCCCCTCCACAGCGTAGGTTCTGATCCAGGAACCTTTCAACTGCCTGATAGAGCTCCACTGTGCCATTAAAAATGGTTCCAGACTTGGCCCAGCTTTGCAACTCGACCTGCTCAGAATACTCCGGTGATGATTTATCACTGAAAATGCACAGAAAATGTTCACTGTAAAATCGACTATGACAGAGTGCTTTTAACTCGAGAGCACATATTGTCCCAATTGGACTCATATAAACTGGGTTATGAGTAATTTAATTCTATATGCAACATTCAAGGCAAATTCTCTATTATGGTTTGGAACCATTTTCATAATTTTCTGGGGTGGTGCTTTCACAATGAAAGAATTGTTTAAACAGCAGAGAGTAAACTCCACTTCCAGAAACTAGTATGTACAAACCAGAGGTATGTGTTAGCCTATTTCATGGCTGCCCATGTCTGTTCCTGGAGATCTACCATTCTGTAGGTTTTTCATTCCAACCTTAACAAAGCCCACCTTATTCAACAGCTGGTGTTGAATATTTCAATATTTCATTGAGCTGCTAATTAGTAGAACCAGGTGTTCCAAATTAGGGTTGAAATTAAAACTTACCAGGAACGTGATTTGGCAGCCCTGGCTTATTTGATTCCATCCAGGCTTGCTTTAGCAAAGCAATGTAAAATTTGCCTATTTTGCCTCAACTGTGTTCAGGTGAAAAAAAAGTTATTTTTATGATAGGGAGTATAATTGGGAGTAAAATTTTAGGCAAATAAAGTTATTTTAATTAAAGCTTTTGTCTGGCTATATCGTGAGAAACAATTGGAACACACATGCGCTATTCTAACGATGCATAGCTTTAACAACTAGCTGGGGAGGGGCATGTGATGTGGATTTTTACAGCTTTGATGCCTTGTGTAAAGCTTGTGTTCTGAGAGAACACCAACTCTGTGGTGGATCTGGTGTGATGCAGGTCGGCATAACTTGGCAAATAGGTCAAAGCATTTTCCTTGTCAGATTAGGAATCAGTCTGAGGCAAATTAAACTGTTTTTTTATGCCACCATGAAACCCCGTCTGATAGGTCCCAGGGCCATGAGTGAGTCACACTGTTGGGTTTACCCTTCCCGTGCTGGAGTTTCAGTCTGGATGTGTGTAGATGAATGCTGGGCACCTAGAGTCCTGTTTAATCTGATAGAACAGTGCTATAAATTCCCAGAGTCTACTGCTAGCACTGTTGTTTCACCGACATAATTGTGCTGATTTTATCAGAGCGAGATGTTTTTGTTTGCTGTGTGAGAGTACAGCAACTTCCAGCTCAAAGTAGTCCTTAGTAACTGAAACAGAATCATTAACAAAAGCTTTATCATACTGTATCATCTAAGCCCTTGATATTTTTTGGTCTGGTTTATTTCCTTTTTTTCTTCTTCTTCTTTTTTGCACTACTCACTATTGTGAAGTTTCATAGTCAAGATCCACAGCTACATACGTACATCTGGAACTGACTAACCAGTGAGACAGTGTGACATGCAGGAGACCTTTTCACGCTCCTGTATGTCATTTCAAATCAGACAGCCTTCAGAACATCACCCAAAATTAAATATTCATAATCACCTACAAGGCTTTATCCATGTCTTCACTCAAAAATAAAATAAGTATTTAAAGCTTCACATTTGAACATAGATTAACGCAGATTCAGAAATAACACCCTGAAGATCCGATTTTTACATCAGAGCTGTTTTATAATATCATATTGAGACTGTTATCATGTGGGAACATGTCTTGAGTGAAGCTGAAATTGTGAAAGAAGGAAAGGCTATCTTGATCTCCTTTAAAAAAAAACAAAAAACAAACAAACAAAAAAAAAAACAGTACGAATACGAAATAGAGAAGGCAACAGCGGACCTGTGGGCCAGGGAATCTGCCAGCTTGAGGTTCTATCCTACAATCAACTCTCAACAATTTAGAGATTTAGCTACTCCCCTATCCTCTGTCTTCTCTGTAACTAATGATTATCATGGGATTTTCTATTACGGTGTTATTTTCCTTCTTCTTTTTCTGCTGATCCAATGTTTAAGCTCCACCACTAAGATATAACAATGTAATATAGATATAACTCCTGGTAACTCCTCCAATTAATAATAATAACAAAATTGTAATAATAATAATAATAAAAAATACATAAATAAATACAATTTAAAAAATAATAATAACAACAACAACAACAACAACAACAACAACAACAACAATAATAATAATAACAATAATAATAATAAGTATTATTATTATTATTATTATTATTATTATTATTGTTATTGTTATTATTGTTATAATATTTATTTGGACAGCACCTTTCCAAAATGTATTCATTAAAACTGGCATATTTAACCAAAACAAGACTAACAGAAATGATCAAACAGAGGCAAAAAAAATGAAGCAGTCTGTGCCGGTCAGAACAGACCGAGTGGGTTCTGAGAAAAGCCATCACTTGATTTGCTTGAGAGGAAACGCATGATTGTCGAGGTTTCAGATAATGGAGCGTGACAATTGGATTACCGCTCATGGGCTTGCAGCAAAATAAACATTTTTTTTAGGGCTCTTTCAGATTTTTTTTCTAAAGATTTGTCAGAAGCATAAAACGTCTGGACCTGTGTTATTTCTCATCATTTACATTGTTTACCTTGAGTCTGAGGTAAGCCATGTGAATTTATTGTAGTTTGCTGATACAAGGAGAGATTTCATGCAGGGATTAATTTTTAATGCTGTTTAAACTTCCTTGTTTCGAGGGTGTTGAGATGTAGTATAATACTACCTTAGTCACAAATCTGATAAGAGGCCGATATGACCCCTCTGAGAGATTCTGTGGTTACCAAACTGCCTTCTGTTCTATTGAGACTTTCAAATTAACTGGTGAGCAGGACCACATCCTAACTCTTACTCATTGCAAAAATAAGAAAATATCTTTTTCCTGATTTCAATCAAAAGGAACAATGATATGTAGTGCACACATGTACATCTCAATAGTGAAGATGCACTAGACAAATGTGAGAATTATTTGTTTTTTGGGCTTTGATATTCAAGCACTGCTCAAGCATGAAATTAATTTTTCACTGACATAATACCACATTAGTTTCATTACATCTGTTCATTGACATTTTATGAAACATCAACCAGATGGTCAAACTTGACAGCTTGTGACCACTGGGAGGCAATGGGCTACAGCATGTAAACTCAGTGATATTGATAATGGGCTACAGCATGCAAACTCAGTGTTATTGATAATGGACCACAACATGTAAACTCAGTGTTATTGATAATAGGCCACAGCATGTAAACTCAGTGTTATTGATAATGGACCACAGAATGTAAACTCAGTGTTATTGATAATAGGCCACAGCATGTAAACTCAGTGTTATTGATAATAGGCCACAGCATGTAAACTCAGTGTTATTGATCCTTCTCATTGCTACAAAACACTTAACAGCAATAATGTCATTAACTGGATTTCCTGAGAGACAAGGAAAGATGGTGCCCTGAATGCTTCAGGTGTCTTTTAGTCAGTTTTTATATAAAAGCATTTGTTATTTTTCATCACATTGTTTCGGCTTGTCACTGGCACAGGCTGTGCACAAAAGAATGCAGGTGGACATTGCCTGGCTTCACATGGATATGGGACCTATTACAAGAGTTTAAATGAAGGATGTACCATGCATTCCTTAACTGAAATGCATATTTCCACATCTGAGGAATTGCACCATCCCATGTTTAGTACAGTCCCATGGCTTCCTGAACTTTGTCCAGTTTCAAAACTCTTGGTGAGTAAAAAAAAATATTATGAATTAGCACCTCATAACTTTTGTGTGGTCATCAGCAAATAAATAGGCTAATTCGAATCAACATCCCTTCATCATAATTGAACATGACTGTGTCTTTTTGGTCATAGGTACTGTAACACAGGGCTGCTCAATTTTGCTTGCTGTCTCTGCCTGTAAAGCCATTATATCATTTCAAATGTACTGTGGATATAAAGAAATTATCAATGGACAAAGTCTTGTAGATTAAGCTTTACTTTATTTTGTAAATGCTTAAAGAAATAATTGTCTAATGTTATTATGAAGATCTTTAAAGGAGTTTTGGCTGACAAGAGCATCCCAAGGTCCACGGTAGACTGATAGTGTTGCAAATACCCCCTTCTGCAATTGATAAGTGTAGAAGTGAACCGTGGGTGGAGTTTTCCTCTGCCAATTCATAAAGGCACATGACCAGGGGGAACATACCACCACAGTCAAGGCCAGCCTTCCAACCAACTGCTCCAGCTCCAACCTAACCTCTGTCTGGAAGCCTCCGAGTGAGTGTTCCCTGTGTTTGACCTGAAGAGTTTTATTCAAAAAACATATGAAATGTTGCATTGCATAAATGGAATGTAGGCTACAGCATTCGCAAGGTATGGCGAGTCCCCTCCTTGAATGAATAAACACACTTGACACGCTAAGGTCAGACATGAACAACTGGACACATCAAAACTTGTATGGAAATTAAAAACGAAAGAGCGATTTTGCTTGGATTTTTCTTTTTTGGCAAGAGTTGTGGAAAGATGTCTGCTTGTCTGTCCAGATGGTTCCATAAATAGCAGGCCTGCGATTCCTCAGCATCTGATATTGTTGAGCAGATTTTCTTGTGAATGCAATTATGACTGCATGCTTGATGTTGCTTACATGCTGTGTGTGTAAAATCAGCAAAGTACAGCTTTTCACACTGTTTTTTTAAATATCTGCTCTGTCTTCAGCTGCACAGCCCTGTATGCATTGCTTTATCAGACCTTCCCAGACTTAATTTGTTTTACATTAAAATCAAAGCTTGCACAGTTTGTGCTCTGTGATATATGAGCGGTCACACAAGCTCAAATGTCTGCTATTTCCGTGCAGCATGTCTTTCATTGAGCAGATCTGTATTCAGTTTCCAGATCATAATTAAACCTGCATGACTATTTAAAGGCAAAGAAGAAAATGCATCACGCATACAGTAACATTTTGATATGATACAGTGAGCTCCATATTTGTAACATAGACATTTTCTTGATTTGGCTTTGTACTCCACAATTTTAGATTTATAATGAAACAATTCGCAATACCCAAACTATAACACACCCACCACCACATTTCACAGATGAGGGGGGTCTTGGGCATTTCCTTTTGGCCTCCACACTTTGCTCTTGCCATCACTCTGATACAAGTGAATCTGGATCACATCTGTCCACAAGACCTTTTGTGGTTTTGATAAGCCCAAGGTTTGGCCTTTGTCTCAGACTATTTTCTTTTTATTTCTCAGGCCCATAATGGCTTCCTAGACTTTCACTGGCACAATTGTTGTCCTTATGTTGACAAATGTCAAAAACTGACTCCAAATCTTAAATTATGGAGTACAGGGCCAACTCAATAAAAAACTATGCCCTTGTCCCAAACATTGTGAGGTTCACGGTAAATAATAGTGTGCTCAATTATTGTACAATAAGAAAATTTGTTGCAATATTATTTCTGGGTGGGTTCATTCCATTTTATCCTCAAACTTCACAAAGAATCAAGAATATATCAGAGACAAGGAAATTCTTTCTCAGAAGATATTTTCCATGTACAGTAACAACACCTTTATGGGTACAGTAACAGAAAGAGGTGCCAGGAAAAAATGCTGGAGAGGCCATTTCAGATTCACAATGATTACTGTCTGAATGCATTTCCTCCTTCTTGGCAGCTCATTGCTCTGCTGCTCATAGTAAAATGGTTCCATTTCTTGGTGCAGGGTCAGCGGAGTCTAGAATAAGGAGTAAAAACCCAGATTAATATCCTAATGCAATGTACTATATCCTTGAATAATTCATCACCTCACCTGCATAACTAGTCCAGAGTTCATTGATAATGAAAAAAGCCATTAGATACACTAAATTAATGGAAGTTGTTCTCTCTCTTTCTCTGTCCCTCCCCCTTCTCTCTCAGGCTCCCTTTTGTGATGGCATCAAGCGCTATTTCTCAGCACAGAGAACAATAGCCAAAGAGCTCATTTTGCCAGCTATTAACTTCTGCCAGAAACAGTGGGCAGAGGTTCAACAACATCGATGTCATCTCTGCGCGGGGAGAGAAGGCCACGCCCTGGGATAGCCCTCGGTGCTCGGAAGCCAGGCAGAAAAGGGACACGTTTCGGGGATTACCTGCTGTGCTTTCACAGGTGTAGAATCACAGAAGGCTCCGTCATCAGACACCCTGAGGGGGTGGGGAAGGGGGGTGGGGGGGGCGGGTGCTGAGCTTTTGCTCCTGCTGCTGTTCAGGATTTCCTCAGATCATCTTGCGTAACTCTAGTCAGGTATTGCTCCGGGACAGACTGCGCATTTGTAATTGGTTGCGAGAACCATCAGAAAGTTATAGCCGTCGCTCCTCGTTCTTGTACGTTTCGGCGCCGCATTTGTACCTGTCAGTGGAATTCATGACATTGGGCCCAGGGCTCCTTGGAGATTTTCATTAGGATATGAATCCTGAACACGGTGCTCCAGTCAGAATTTCTTGTCAGCATCTCAGGGGGTCTTTAATGGAGGGATCTGACGCTGCAGCTGCAAGGCCAATGTCAAGTGTGGCGTTGCAGCAATGATGGACTCTGGGCCCTGTTAACCAGAGCAGCCTGTATGCACAGGTTTATGCCACTCTGTCCTATTGAGTTCTCACTGGGGGGTGCCCAGCCTCTATTTCGCAAAGTCCTGGGATTAAAGATGATCCAGACAGGTACTGCGATCAGAAGATCTCCATTTGTGATTGCCTGCCTTTGACTAAAACCACCATCTGTTCCACAGCCCCAGAACCGCCCCCGTGTGTTTCCTACTTTCTGTGGAACCCCACTGATGTGGACACATGCTCTGAATTAAAACAAATTGTTGTAGACATGACAGACGTTACTTAATGTACTTTGTTGTGCAATGTCAGAGTGCCCCTCTTATGCTAAGTGGAATGAATGTACTCTCACTGCTCAGACAGATTCACTTCGACATCCTCTTCCTTTTACGATCGCTAAGGCCATCATTGCCATAATGCAGTGATCGTGTGAACATTAGAACGGGTTCACTGATAGGAGAAGAATCCACACCGGCTCTTCTGGGCCCTGTGGACGTTTAGCTAAGTGCGCACAGGTCAGAGTCTTTCCAACTTCATGCTTTACAAACACTGCAGGCATTTACACACAAATTTACACACAATTTTGCCTCAACCCAGAGCACCAGAATTCTTAAAGGGTAAATTAAGGTGTGTGTGTGTGTGATCCATTGTTTCCATTTCTTCACTACCTTATTTTCCCAGACTGCAAAGCTTGTCCATTCCTGGGGATACGAGTTAAAGAAATGCATTGTGGGAGTCTGTAGTCAGTAAGGTGAAAAGGAAAATATATTTACCCTCAAAAAAATTCTTAATAGATTCACAAAAGATAAATATATACTGTACCACTGCACTTGTACTGCAATAAAGAATATTGTATTAAAAATGGAATGTTGTTAACATTCTCCGGTAATAGTAATCCATACCCGAACATTCTAATATGGAGAGAAGAGGAATTTACAATGCAAACATCTCATCTGAAAGTAATAAGAAAGACACAATAAATAAACTACAGGATTGGGCTGCTGGAATGGCTCTCAATGAAACTGTTTTAAATAGAAAGCTCATTCACTGTTTAACCCATTGAAATAGCATGTTCTTTTCTAGCTGTGACCCCGGAAGTGGCATCCCAGGGTCAGTGTGGGGATGTGTTAGCAGAAGTTGGCCCAGGGAGAAGTTAAATGGAGGTAACCCCAACTCCCTAACTTGGTCATGTAAGGAAGAAAATTTTCAGGTAGACGATACCAACAGGGAGACCAAAATGGATCCCTGGCCAAGATGAAGCCAGCTTTAAATTTATCCAAGAATGTGGCTCATCAAGGCTGGAATTCTCATTCAGAATACGAAGGTGCTGCCATTGGTTAACAGACCTATTTATGCAACAAAAAAAAACAAAAAAAAGAAAGAAAAATCTGAATCCTGGCTACTCCTGGGAGAGCGGTCTTGATCAGAGGAAGAGTGTTTTTCTAGAGGAGGGTGGGATGTATAAATTAATCTTTAGGGAAAGTGGGGCAGGTTTTATGGCCTGCCTGTTGAATTGTGCCACAGTAAGCGTTCCAGTGAGCCAATAAGGAGCATCTTGATTTAATATTAGACTCAGCCAACGGCAGGCTGCAGTGCAGGATGTAGACTCATTGTGTCTCGCATTATGTACAGATGCAAGTTACTGACGAAACAACAAAAATTGCAGTCTCAGAGTTTTCTCATCCAAATCAACTGGGGTCACCCTCAGTTCCCGGGAAGAGAGAATGCTTCTTATCATCTTGTGTGTGTTTACAGTCTGTCCTGTTTGTTTATGAGCTTCAGTTCAGGTCAGGAGCAGTACTATTACTCCACTTGTGTCATACACACAAGTTCTCTTAAAAGCATCCTGCTAATCAAGATTTCGGCTCTAGCTTGCACCTGGCATGAAAAATGTACCCATTTATCAATTTTTCATGGCGTGATATGGAATAAATTATATTATTATTTATACAAGTGATTAAAACAAATTATATTTTGTTTAATTCCAAGAATACAAAGTTAGCTGATGTGAATTATCGGGTCCTGGAAATGCTTTCACGATTCCAGAGGAAACCGCTGAGCTGGGTGTCATTAATATAATATTACTGGGCAAAACGATAGAAATACCCTTCCAGCATGGAGACCCACAGGGGATCAACCTTGGGTCACATCCCTGACGATGTGGCTTCATCGCTTTCAGAAGGGCTTTAATCTGCCAAACATTACATTCGCAAGTGAACAAAATTTATATCTCGTATCTCACCGTGTTTTCGTTGACCATTTTTCAAATTCCTGATTGAAGTGAAATCCTGCCACATGCCCGTGTTTGTTCGTGAGGTCCAACCATGTCCCTGCCTCCTTGTGTGGAATGAATGAATGCAGTCACCAGCTCGAATGCATTGATTAGGAATCCCTTTCCACAGGGACAACACTCATCACACAGTCCCCATCTACTTTTTCTTATTTCTGACAGTGTTGTCTTCCTGGAATTTCAACAAGAATTGTTTTTTCATCTGTGGACACATCCATTTTTCTGCTCATCAGTATTTTTTAATACTCAATAGAACTCGCGTGAAGAGGTAAAAAGTTTTTTTTTCCTCAGTAAAGAGCGCTATAAGCCCAGCTCAGCAATAATTCAACAACATCTTCTTTTGATGATTGTGTACAGGCTTCAATGTGGTGAATTGAGAAGCTTCTTTTTAAAAATGGAAGGAAGGAACAGTGCAATTTTGTTTTGAGAAATACATAAAACAGCTATAGTATAGACCGTACTATAGCTAGCCATTTCTGCCATATACTGATGTTGACTCATGTCTGTTACTTTTCCCTTAGGGGTGATATATCAAAGCTTCAGAGGACCAGAAGGATCCCTAATCTGATTTGTGTCCATAAAAGCTAATAACAATTCCCTTCCCTTCTTTTGAAACCAAGTATTCCACCGCTAACCCACTTGGGGATATATAAAATATGTATATTAAATTTCTTCTGTATACCTACTGAATATTTAACTTCCAGCTGAATGCACCACATCAGATGTAATGTGTATGTAAAGAGTTGCATAGAGTGATACAGCCACTGAGGCGATCCTGCAAATGAAACAAACACATAAATTACATTGCCTAATTGCACAATATCCCTTGAGAGCTTGACCAACGCGATGTGCGCACTGACACTTGTAGGAGACAATCTGGGGAGAAAAAAAAGTGTTCCAGCGTTTTTCCAGTGGCAGAAGTAATACGGGTTGCTGACCTATTACTTTGTATTCCCAGAACAGGTGATAAGGGAAGGATCACTCAAGCACTTCAAGCTAATTTCAGTGATCCCTCCGTCATTCAAAGGAGGCTCCATATGTTGTTTCTGAGGAGTGCTTACTTATTTCTGTGTGAAAATCCAGGCCCATTGTAATTTTCAACAGATAATCTGAACCCTGGTTGCCTCAAAGCTATGGAAACTGGGAAAATGGACTTAAGGACAATGTAAAGACCCTGTCACAGCAATCTGTCCAACAAAAAATCCTAAGAATAGATTTTAAGATATTTGATACCGGGCCTAAAAAAAACCCAGTGAATAGCAGTGCTTCTATTTTAAAAACATAATTGAGAGCCTAACACATTACCGTGTCACTTTTTGGTTGTTCTCGCGTACAATGGCAGGTGTCACAATGTCAGAAATAATAATGCGGCCGCGGGACGTGCCCAGTCTATCACCGCCGCCTCCTGTCAGGCGGCTGGCTTGAAAGGGCCGACAGGAGAGACGCGAGCTGAGGCAGAAAATAACACACCAGAACCGCGGCGACGGTAAGACCTGGGATCGGTTTCGCAAACCCGCGCTGGCAGGGAGCGGGCGAGCCGAACGGCGCAGGCGGGCGTGACCTCTGCGCGCTCTCCGCCGCGGCACCCACAGGATGTGACAGCTTGAATAGTCATGCACCCCCCCCCCCCCCCGGGCTGCTGCCGCGCTTTCCGTGGGAGACGTCCATGTGCTACGACTTAAGCCTCAGGAATATAAATCTCCACGTATGAGAGAAATGAGGAGGATTTTCACATTAACCCCCGAATGCCTTGTGCACTCAGGGGATATCGCCCTGACAACAGTATAAATAACGACCCGCGAGTCTGTGAGAGATAGAGCCAGCGCAAAGTAAGAGAGGAGGTTTTTTTTTTCACCCAACCCGGTGATTCAATCACCCATTAGCAATATAAATAAAACATGGAATTAATACCGATTCATGACCTCATCGCAGGGAGATAACAAAAGTCCACATGCCATCCTGACACAGGGGTGTTTAGAAAATACTGGTGGGAACTGATGTGCCTATCTGGACGAGGATAAAAATACCATTGCCTGAAGTAAGGACAAGTCCGTGCCTATGACAGCAACAGTCTGTCTCCACATTGTGTCAAAAAGCACATCGGTCTGTGGTTAACAGTGCTCTGAAGAGTCAACACAAAGGAGTAGGGGTGTAAGGAGACCCTGCCCTGATGTGAGAAGAAATGCAAAAACACTGCATAAAAAGCCAACAATACTTTACATTTATTATTATTATTATTATTATTGTTATTATTATTATTATTATAAATATAGTAATAACAATAATAATAATAATAATAATAATAATAATACAAACAATAGTACTCATACTAATACTGTAGGACCCAGATTTGAGTTTAAACTTGTTTTCCTTGAGAGAATCTTATTTTGTTGCTTTAGATTAATTGACCTTTGGTTAGAGACTTTTATTTTGACATTTGCCACAGGTCACCTGATCAGTTAAGATGGCGTCTTCCATGCGGCCCGGGAGAGCCTCATAGTTTAGACAATGGAAGACGCTGGGTGACCAATAGTTTTGTACTGCTTCTACGCTTCTATAAACTCAGTTTAATTTGCCATTTCGAAAGCTTTATACTTTTGGAAACTCTCACTATAGAAAGCCCTTTTTTGTTTACGTTGGAATTTTCAACCCTTCAAACAATTTTGATTTAAAACACTGTGTATCGCCTGCCGACGTACCTGCCTGCTTGCCTGCCTACCCCTTTTCCTGCCTGCTGCCTACCTGCCTGCTTGCCTGCCTACCCCTTTGCCTGCCTGCCACCTACCTGCCTGCCTCTCTCCCACTATCATTGAACACAGGTATGATTCACAGCCGAATACAGTATATACGACAAGAAAGCGCGTAACAACTAAACAGCATCTAAAAAATAGTAGAAAATCCTTTGATATTTTGACCACTACTACTACTACTAATAATAATAATAATAAAATCACTTCTCATTTTACAATCTGTCCAGTGATTGTGCAATAAAACAAAGTAAAGCAAACACAATCATTAAAAATGAATGCGTTTGTAGCCAATAAGGAAAATGCACAATGTTTTGCACATGGTGGGATGTCTCTGTTTAAAATGACCCAGGCCATGGAAATCAGAGGAATCCTCTGCCACGCTGCTGAGTGTTTAACAAAACATGACCCGCCATTAACTATGCAGGATCCACTCTGACTGCAGTGCAGGGCAGTAATTGGGGCTGGTCCTGCAGTCTGGGCCTGATTGAAAAGCTGCCCGTCTGAGCTGCTGAAAGTGTCCATTGGTTTCAGAGCGGGGCCCATTGTTGCGTTGCTATAGCAGGTCTCCCTGGGATGTATTTATCTCCTCTGATTTAATCACCTCCTCCAAAATGAAAACATTCAGCGGACCCCTCTGCTTTGTGCGCCGAGCCCTGTAGTTTCGTGCAGCCTGCTTATTTCATAAAAGGACCATCATTCCTCTCCCCTCCTTTCATCGATGCTGACGGGGTGAGCAATAGCTCTGGGCATCTCAAGTCAGGATCCAATTTTCCCCTCTAATGGCAGAGGGCTGATGTTTCAACATAGAGGCCAACTACAAAGGATGTTTTATTATTAGCAATGCATAGCTTTTACACTCGCATCGCTCTTTCTGCTTTGTGGGTACTTCCTCGGACGGAATGAACCATTCTGATTATTCAGAGATCAAGAGCATCAAATGCTTGTGCAAAATGGCTGTGTAGTAACAGGGTCAGCTGTCTGTAGTTTTATCTTATAGCTCCCTGTCTCAAAACATCTGTCATTATCTAGGAAATAACATTTTTGAATTTGAGAGGGAACAAGAGAGTGACAGAGAGGATTAGAGACTGAGAGAAAGTGTACGGTGCCCTTCACAAGTATGTTAACTGTCGAGTGAAATTTGTTATTTTTGTTATATACGTAAGGCATCTGGATTTGAAGTCAAAAGATGAATATGATACAAAAGAACAGACTATCAGCTTTTTACATGTTTATGTTTTACCTTAGTACAGAAACTTCTATCTTTGTTCTCAGACCCACCTTTTCTGCTGTGCAAAAGTAAACTAATGGATGAGCTTAAATCAGTCACTGTCCTGCTGCAGGGTGAAACAATAGCCAATGAGGCTGGAGGAATTTATTTGGACATAGCCTGACAAAATCTGCCTGTACACATTTCTGAATTCATCCTAATGCTGCCATCCTACATTCAATTATCAATAAAGACTAATGAGTCTGTTTCAGAAGCAGCCATACATGTCCAAGCCATTAAACTACCTCCTCCATATTTCACAGATGAGGTGATGTGCTTTGGATCATGGGATCTTCCTGTCTCCATACTTTTGGCTTTTCATTGCTTTGGTAAAGGTTTTTATTGTCTCGTCTGTCCATAAAACTTTGCTCCAGAACTCTCTATTTTTTTTGGCTAATTCCAATCTGGTCTTTTGATTCTTGTTGCTGCTCAGAGGTTTTTTTTCTTGCAGTTCAGCCTCTAGAATTCTGATCTTGAAATCTTAGTATGCGGAAGTTTCACTCCTGCCCTCTGCAGACTGCTGGTGATGTCACTGACCTTTTTTTTTTTTTTTGATTTGTTTGTCATCAATTGCAGTTGTTTTTCTCGGCCGATCTATACAGTGATTATTTCCCCCAGCGGTTTCTTTTCTTTATGATTTTAAAACCTGCTATACTTGATACACCCAGTTTCTGTACTATTCTTATTAATTAATTTTTCTGTTCTTTGTGCTAGGACATTAGTTGTCTCTCAGCTATAGTTTCGTCTCTGGTCTTCATGGTGGCGTATGCCTCTGACTCCATATGTAATCTCCACATGAAAACAAAGGCTAAAACTAGATACTCACTGCTCTTTTATGTGTGAGAAATCCATGCAAAATGCAACACCTGAACAACAGTTAAACACCTGTCAGTCATCCAATAACTTACTTTGCATGTGAATACAATTAAATAAATTGATTGTCTGTACTTCTGTTCATCTTCTGATCTCAAACGCAAATGCCTTAAACATATAGCAAAAATAACTAATTTCACCCTTCTGTTGACACACTTTTGGAGGGCACTGTCAATCTGTGTATGTCTAAATTAAATAAGTGCAGATGCACACATGTCCGTGTATATGAAAGACTATATGCATTACACATACTGTACAGTATATGTTACACGTATACTGCATGTGAGAAGGTCGTTGGGAACTTGAGAATACAGGTACTAAAAATATTTGACTCCATGCCCAAAAATATATATCAAAACATGATAAATTAATTAATGTTGCTGCATAGATACATTTTCAATATATTTTTATGAAAGAGCCAGTGACGGAGTTATTCTTTTTTTTTTTGCCAGTACCCTTACCTTATTATAAGCTATATACAGTATCATCCATTTTAACTTCTGGATATTTAATGAAGCAGTTTTATGTCCAGCACTGTGTTTGTGGCACAACAGCAGTCTGTGACCCAGGAATCAAGGCTGCAGGTCCCTGCGTTTAAGCTCTGCTGCTGGCCAGCCCAGTACACCTCAGTGCTGCTCCTTCATATTCACTGTTGTTGTTGAGGACGAACCTCCGAGCCATGCCGTTCTGGGAACATGAGCCCTAGCTGCGGTTCACACGCTGGTCTGGTTTTAAAGCTGGACTCAGTAACGTGATCACATGTTTAAACTCCAGGTGGTGCACTACGGTCATTCTCCCCTGAGCTTCATAATACAGATTTATTAAATGTACAGCATACAGGATTATTAAACTGGATTACTCAAGGCAACAAAATCATCATAAAATAGTTTCATATTAATACTACATTTGTTTTTCCTTTTAAGCCTTTTCCAAACTGTTTTATCATTGTTTTTTTCATCATTGCTAAAAAAGCTCCTCAGCTGTCATAGTTTTTCTCTCAGTTCCTCTTCAACTGGACGCAATCCGGACACTGGCCCCCTCACCGAAGCTACACGAGGAATTCTATCTCAGGTGATACCCTGCCATCCTGCTAGTTTTCAGGGTTTGCGCAAGGAGGAGGGGGGATTAGCCGTTTTCCTCCTTCTCTATGAAAACCGGAGTGGGCCGGCCCGATGCGGGAACACATGGCAGGCTTAACGTTAATGCAATGTAATGAGATCCACCAACGGCACCAGCGGCCTGGCCCTGTGAGAACGAGCTCTCTACAGTAAAGGGCGGTTTACAGGCCGCTCTCAGGGCTTAACCCCGGTGTGTTGACAAAGGGGAGCGACTGGAAAGAGGAGACGGTGGTGTGATGGGCCGCCTGAAACTCAGCCCCTATCATTACGCTGCCCTTGCTCGGTGCCACTCTTGGACCTCCCAGGAGGGCTGAAAAAAAAAAACAGCTCCCAAAAATTCAAAAAGCCTGACTCCTTCCTTTTTTGCCAACCATTTAACATGTTTTTGTACCCCTGCCCGTTGGCCATAAACACACACAGATCGGGTGCTCCAGCCTGTCCAGTGCCCTGGTTATGCACACCGAAGCGACGGGGCAACGTCCTCGTGAACTTCACCTGATCACCTGTCAGGGATTTTTTAGGTCATGTGTGTTGCTGGTGTCTCACGCAATATTTTCAGTGGAGATCCAAGGCAGTGGATCTGGAGGCTCAGCAATACCACGTTTGCTGACAGCATGGGTTCTGTGAACCTCAGCGACTCCTAAAGCAGCCGTCCATCTCACTGTACGCAAGGTGAAAAAAGCCATGACCGAGAAGTTTCCTCTTCACCGAAACAATGTGAAATGAGTAGGGGTTGGGAGGGGAGAGTGGGTTTTTTATTTTTGATTATTTCATTATTGAAGGTTTTTTGGTGACCATAAAATAATGAGGCAAATGAATGTATACAAAGCTCAAAAACTCAACTGAGCATATGCTTTATATACGTATACTATAATATATTAGTTAAAGGAAAAATAGGTCAAATTGTCAGAGATAAATGATTATGAATTCCACATGGCAGAGTATAAACTTCACTTGATGATAGTCAATGAGCACCCCAGCAAAACCACACCATCATGGCAAAGAGTAAAGCTTGGCAGGCAATAGCAGAATTGATAAATGCACTCAGTAGAAAGTCATTGAAATAATGTAATTTTCTAAATAGTGCGTGAAACCAAAGAAACCACTACAACATCAAGGTGATTGCTCGACATTCTTTTTTCCTTGACAAAAAAGTGTTTTGATACTCTGAATTTATTTATAAATCTCTGTGTCAATAACCCCCAGGAAAGTAGCTGTTCCTACAGTCTGAGACTTTAGCAGGTTTAACTGTTAATCCCTGTGTTTAGTGATGATTTACATGAAAGTTGGTCCCAAGGCTTCCAGTGCTACCATCAGACTCTAGGTGCTGAAATGCTGTTGGGAAGATTCCACATGTGGAGGAAAGATGATCGACCTGCAGATTGTTTAAAAATGACTCATTGCTGGTGATGAAAATGTGCTGTGGATAGATCTGACTACTTTCTGATCAAGCCAATAGGAACTTATAAGAGTGTATTTTCCTAAGGAGCCTGCTAACCACCCAAGTAGACATCTCTTGTCTGGAACTGGAGAGAATCAAAAATGGTCATCCCCCACCAGTGGGATCATATTCCTGGCTCTGACTAACTGGAGAGTTTCAACTAAACTTCACCTAAACTGGCAAGGCAAGCAACAGGTTATTATTATTATTATTATTATTATTATTATTAGTAGTAGTAGTAGTAGTACTCTATGAGTCCAAATTGGGAACATATGTACTCTGTAAGAGTTGATTTAATACTGACCATTTTACAGTGTACAAGCTGCAGTGTTATTTCTGGTGTTACCCAACCCCTTCACACTCTGCTCCAGAATTAAAACCTTTTTTGTAGGCTGTAAAAGGTTCACCTTTACCCTCTGGTGGACCCAGATGTTTTCCGCACAAATGCATCTCTGCTTCTAATACGGATTGTAAAAGTGTTTTTTACCATTCTTGCGGGAGAGGTATCAGCTAACACCTGGCGCTAAGCTTGCAGGCTGGTAACAGGAAAAGGAAGGGGGTGGGGTGGGGTGGGGGGGGGGGGGTGGGGCGGCACCCGGTGCGGTCCCGCGAGGGTCTACTGCCGTGACCGGCCAGAGGAGCTGAGGTAGAGCAGGCCTGTCCTCAAGAGCCTGCCGATGCATGCAAGGCATGATGGGAAAAATAATTCTGTCTGGGAGACATTGCATTTTTTAACAACAGATACTCACAAACACACACACACACACACACACACACTACTCAACAAATAACCCCCTCCCCATATTTGTCTATTAAACACTGAGGAGTGATTTTTTTTTTTTACGCCACTGCAGGGTCAATCCTCCCACTGCCTTTCTGTCAAGGCCTCCCGTGTCACCTGCAGTAATGACACCATACACAAGCCTGGCTGTTCCCAGCATGGCTAATCACTCACTGGCAGTGAAGTACACTGTAGATCTAGTTAGCTGGGAGTCGGGGGAGCAGTTGGATTTAAATCATCTAAGTTTTTTGAGTAGGACCCCATTGCCGTGACTTCTGGAAATAAAGAATAAGGAAGTCTTAGCAATGATGAATAATCTTGAACTGGGATGAATTAGGCCATTATTTATTTATTTCCGAATGTTCTTTCGCCCCGGCTTCTCCCGTTCCCCCGTTTGGAATGTGTGTGTCAGCGCTCGCTGCTGGAACCTCCGCTATCACTTCGGGAGAGCGGAGACGAGCGCGTGATCTCTCCTCCGAAGCACGCCACGCTGAGCGCCGCTTCTTATCGCAACCGCTGCTCGCAAATCAGACGCGCTCGGAGGAGGTGAGCCCGAGGAAGACACTGCACAGCGACGTGAAGACGTGGAGTTCCTGCCAGCTTGAACCCTCCCTAACCCCGGGCAGAGCTGCTGCCAAACTATGCGTCACCCTGGGGGTTCTACCAGCCACAGACCCCGCCATCACAGCCGGGATTCGAACCTGGCCCGTGGGCCTCGTCCATGCACTATCAATCAATCAATCAACCAATCAAATTTTATTTGTATACTGTATTTTACAGCAGTTGTCACAATACGCTTTACAGACAACCCTGGCCTAAACCCCCACAGGAGCAAGACCAAGGCAACTGTGGCAAGGAAAAACTCCCTGTGGCAGATGGGAAGAAACCTCGGAAGGAACCAGGCTCAAGGGGGAAACCCATCCTCCTCTGGTCGGCTCAGGGTGCCGACTGGTGACCAACGTGTCAGTCGGTTTCACAGGGTTTATAATGTGGCTCAGATGATGGGCGGGGCCGGGTGGCAGTGGTGGGGGAGACCAGACGACTCTCGAAGCACTCTCGAAGATTCGGGCAAGAGCCCCGCCGGCAGCGTGGGGAAGAGGGTAGAAACGGCACTAGATCTGTCCATGCATGTGCTATGAGTGCATAGAGCTATTATTAATTCCACTGTACTCTACGTAGTGGTGTCACCGTTCATAAGCAGATATTAAGACAAAGACAAACCACCAAATAAACCCCCCCCCTCCCACCACCCACCCCCCCACCAAAAAATGGACATATAAATAATAGGTAGTTTTTTAAAAGTTGCTTGTCTAGACCATTTTAATTCTTTATTTTCATATGACCTCAGATCAGTATTTTCCAATTCTGTCTTATGCAATGTTGATGTTCAGGTTTGTGTTCAATGTTAATATTTATAAGTTTATATTACCAAACAGACCTCCATCACCAGGCCATTCTGAATCATCGATTTTATCAGTGACAAATTATACTAACGCCAAGAACTGGGAGTATTTATTTAGATTTCCGAGAATTTCTCTGTTAATAAATTTAAATACGCATATCCTTCTCCTGATGTCATACAGAATATGTTTGAAAATTGCCTCTTGCTAATGGTTCTCTTCTGTGATAAATTTAATTGATTTGTCATCATCCTGCTTATGACTTTCAATTTGAGGGAGCTAATATGAAACATTTGCAGCAAAAATAAACATGAGAAAACAAACCTCAGATGAAAAACGAAAAACAAACATTCTCAGTGTTGCAATCTTGACTGTGGGCCAGATTGGTTTTGTAAGGTCTGACTTTGCAGTGAAAAGGCATGTTCACCATCAAAGAGTCAGGATGGTTTCTGTCATCGACCAACCAAATAATCTCCCACAAAGCCAACAGGAGACTGTCATGAGATTCACACATCATCATTCATCCACACATGCACACAAACATAAACACACACGCACACACAGACATTCACAAGCGCACACACACACACACACACAAACACACACCCACATACACTCAAAAATCCACACACACATACTTAAGTTTTGAAGACACTTGCACATATTGCACATCTCATTCAAGTACCAGATAAATAAAATTACCTTTGTCAGGTACAAATAAACTAGGAAATATATATTTGTTGATTCAGTCTTGACCATAATTTATTGCACTGTACTTTCTCAAGCAAAATATGGGGTCAGTTTATTTTAAAACATCAGCCCCCGTTTTAATACCATTTCAGTTGTCACAAGAGTTACCAAGCCACGTTCTGTGTCGATAACAAGATAAACAAATTACATTCCAAATCCTCACTGTTTTGCCCAGAGCTGTTCCTAATGTAAATACAAACCTATTTATTCAGAGCGATTTAAATTTTAAAAACCATAAGAGAGAAAACATGTGAACCACACAGTTTAAGCTCTTATAAATATTACACTGGTTTCACCAAAGGTCATAGGAGATAATACTGCTTAGTGTACATCTACAAATGGCCTCCCCAGCCAATTAAAAGTCGAAAAGGTATTTTGCTGAGGTACATTAGAACCATGAGGCTATTTAAAACAACAGAAGCACCTGTCCGATGCAGCCCATGTTTTCTTGCCGAAGGTAATGCTGTGTGAAATGAAAGGCTGTGGTTGCCTAAGCTCTCTGCTTATCTTAGTAAAACAATAATTACACCCTGAGGTCACCGGGGGCAACAAGCTCACATTCCCTGGGTTTCAGAAACAATACCGAGCTACAGCGGCCAGGAAAAGGACCATCAGTATTTTGCCTTGTCTCCGCATTTCAAGTTCATTTGGTGAATCGGCTTGTTTCAACACATGGCCATTTATCTCAGACATCAGATTAGTGTGAATTTTATTGGGTGGATTATATTCTCAGCAGTGTATAATATAGTGTAATGTTTAACACAACCGTGTTGATACAATTCACATGGCAATGATGCTGTTACTATAAACTATGGGATTAGTTGTTCACAGGCTTAAGATTAGCATAGTTTTAACATCCTGCCAAAATGCTACAACTCCCAAATGGCTAGCATGGAAAAAGAAAAAGGTAAAATTAACTTTACTGGTTATGCATTTTATGCCAATGTTAGATTGGCATAAAATCACCAAAAGCACCAGATGGTCAGCTTGCGAAGTGGCCAGTAACTCTGTCTCATATCATCCCGGTGGAGAAGATACGCTCCGATCATACCAAGGACACAGGGTCCATCAAGCGACAGCATTTCAACTGCTCATATGACTCAGCAACTTCCATTTTCAGGAGGTGCTAAATGCTATATTTATTTGTGGTTAAACACGAGCCAAGTTGAAAGGAAGGACAGCTACTATAAAGACATGCTGGATTTTTTTTTCTTTTACATTTGTATGTTAATTTTCATGGTCAGATGTCATTTATTTTTACAATTCACATGACATTCAAATATTGAAATATCGTTTGACAGCCATAATGTTGTCCACATGCTGAACAGACCTGCCATCTGGGTGAAAGGTTCTCACTCGTCCCCACCACGGAGATTCTCCACCATAGCTCCCCAGTGGTGAGATGAACTCCCCATTCTTCTATGAACCACACAGTCACTGTCCATTTTCCACCGTGGTTTGAAGACGCATCTCTTCAAACTGTACCTTGACTAAATCTAGCACTACTCCTCTGCAGGGTTACCCCCAATGCCAGATCACTGTCTGATAACACTTGTATCCTTAAGTGTATTCTAGCACTTTCATGTTCATCTTATATCTTCACACTTCACACTTATATCTTCATCATTTTGATGTTGTAGCTCTGTATCATATCTCTTGTAATCATGCACTTCCAGTTTGACTTGCCATAACTTTACTGACTCAGCCTATGCTTACTGCAAGAACTAGACTTGATGTTCTATGGCTATGGATAACTGATAATTAATTAGAATTGTATCTTATCTGTCTTGTGTTCTGCAGTTGTTCCAATGACCTCCAGGATGCACTTATTGTACGTCCCATTGGAGAAAAAAGTGTCTGCCAAACGAAATGTAATGTAAATCTTCGGTTTTCCACCTTAAGGTTTAACGGTGATACTTAACTCATGTTTCCCATTAATTGTTATCAGTGCAAGTTGAAGTATAGGTTAAAAGTGATTTCTGCTACTAAGCTGTCCCAGTGAACTGCCAGGAAAATTCAATGGAATGCCTCAACAAGGCATTCCATTGGAACACGCACTCTGAAAAAGGCCAGAGATAAAAAAAATGTGAATGAATTGCCACATAATAATACATTCAAAGACAAAGTTGTCATAAAAATAAGAGATGGGTGCTGGGCATTGATTTCTTTTGGTAGTGGGGGGTGGGGTTACCTCTGAGGCGGACCCAGGGAGCAGTTGCATGACTGGGATTCTGGAAGAATCTGTGAATTTGTGATGAGAAGAAACATGAAAACAAGGGGAGGAATGGAAAGAAATGAGAATTCTCTTGAAAAATGTAAAGAACCACAAATTATCAGTGAATAAAGTGAAAATACCTTCATCCCTTGATGTTACATGAAAGTATATAAAAACTATGCTCATAATTCTCTCAGACACAAGAGGAATTCTTGTCTGAAAGAATAAGAAAAAAAAATTAATTTATTCATTAATAAATAAATAAAAATATGAAGACAAAAAACAAACAAAAAGAAAACAAACAAAAAAGCGAAAGGCCTGTGGTAAAGTGTTACATCTATGACACTAAAAGTGCTTTCAACCATTCCAGCAGACTCCAGTAAACATCACAGGCTCCTCTGTGGTTTGAAGAATTGGAATCAATACAGACCATATACAGATGCAACACTTATGGCCCCTTAACTGCTGAAACTTCTCTTTCTCAGTGAAATCATAGGTAGCTTTACTCTGTGTGAACCATCTGCTTGTTTTTGTATATTTCCGCACTCATTACATGGTAATGTTCAAACCATGATTCCATGACTGTGTAATCTAAAAAGGTGGACTTATTTCTGTCACAATCCTGAGAAAGGACTAGTAGAGGCCTAAAAAGTTATACATTTCCAACTTTTATAACCTGCCCTTCATTAAATTCCTGTCTTCCTGAAAATATTTTAGAATTTAGGAAGACAGTTTTGGACCTCTGATATGAAATGGCGCTCCTGGTACACCTGGTATATTTGTGGAATTTTCTGTCTGTCTGTATCAGTCATCAAAGAACAACATGGTGCATTCCTGCTTTGGTCATTTATTTTGCCCTCTGTAAATCATTATCCGATTTACAAAAGGGAACCAGCCTGATGAAAAGATAGGACTTAGGTCAAGCTAAATAAGAACCAAACATATTCACCAAGAGGTCAGGCTTGACAAGAATTGCCATTTGTTTCTAACTATAAAAAAAATTCTGCACATGATATGCTCAGAGTGCACAGCACATACAGATCATATCCTTAGCTAGTGTATATAGTCAAGGGGATTCCTTTCTGCCTTTGGTCCTTAATTCAACACAATAGGATTTAAGTCTTTTAGAAAAAAAGGGTCTATGAAGCCATGGTAAACTACAGGCATATTTTTCCTGTTTTATTCTGTCTGCTGTATATGGTAGCTCTATGTGGGAGGGTGATCGTAGAGAATTATCAAACATTAGTAAGCCCCTAATGAATGAACCATTTGTTTCAGAGATCCTTTAATAAGACATTTTGCTTTGGATAGATTTGTTTTTTTCTCTCACTTGGACAGTAAATAACATGTAAAGGGAAACCTCCACTTTTGTCACAACGGCTTTAAATTTCATACTTGCTTTATTAAACAAATTCCCTGCCCAAGCTCAGAATGTCTTTGCTGGAGTAAAAATATGTGATGTGTTTCAAATCAGTAGTATTTTATGAAATGAAATGACCGTGTTTTGCTTGGGCATTGTTTTCTGGTGTTTCAGTTGATTGGCTTCGTGCGGTGTTGCATTGAACTATGGGTCAATGACCTGACCAAATCAAGAAATCTCTTCACAAGGGGGCAAGTGCAGGACTGCAAAATGCCTCAGGGTTCTTACAATCTCCGAGCTATTCATAAATAACAGAATTGTCTTCAAAGTAAGCCGTACATTTCTTTGCGACCTATTTCAGGAAGTAATATTCCACCAGGATGCATAAAGAATGGGAGCGAAGCGATCCAAAGGGCTTCAAAGCAGACATTGTCTCAGGATCCATGAGGGTACGGGCTCTGGGCTACTGACAGGCGACCGCAGGCACTGACCTCCCATTTCCCCCAATAAATCTGGACTAGCTACGGTTCTCTGGGGCTTCACTGGCCCCCAGCAAGGGCCCAGCAGGCAGAGGGTCAGGGATGTGACAGAAGAGCTCGGTTGGGAGTCAGAAACCTGGCTACTTCAGCAACATTTGTCACTCAAGCGTTTGCGGGAGGGATGCCCCGTTGGGGTGCGGCCTCGATGGCCGAGGTGTAGGTAGAGCAGTGCCAAAGGGTCGCAGGGACCTTACTGATGTCTGTGACCTCTGGCCTAGAGAATTCAAGGAGGACGGGGAAACTTTAAACTTTCGACTCCTGGCAGCATGTGTCCAAGACTGACCCGAAATCAAAGCCCGGTAATGGCTGAAGTCTATATCAACCCCTCAATAAATGTCCAATCCAGGCAATCCTGGTCAAAAGGGGAATTTAACGGGCCTTGCCCTTTCAGGACGTAACATACAGCCATGAAATCGAACCGCCGTCCTCTGACAATATACACCGACAGACTGCGTTCTGTTTGCACTCAAAAGAAGATCTTATATTGTGCATAAAAAGAGCGTTGCTTGTGAAATTGACTGAGCTTCAAGTCATTCCAGAGCTGGGAAATGGGAACCATCCCTTTCTGAGAAACAGAACCAGCACAATGCGGGTTCTGAGGTAGAATCACAATGGCCATCCCCTCTGTGTCGTCCACATCAAATTCCTACCCCTCAGTCAACATACATCGGTAATCTGATTTGAGAACTGAATTGAGACAATTATGACATAACCCACATAACAACAACCAGAGATAAGCTGAACGTCGTAATTTCAGTCGCTTCAGCATGGCAGCATACTCTTTGACCAGGCTTCAGGGTGGTGGTGTTTTGCGAACAAAAAGATAGGTGACATTGTGAAAATTCTCATCAATGGCACAGCTGTTTTATTTATTCATCCCATCGTTAAACGACTTCTATTCCTCAAAACGATATAGTGAGACAATAATCTTTGATATATTGGTGATACCATCTAGAAATTACAGCTATATCCACATTTCCCACTGCGAGACCTGCTGGGGAAAGCAGGACTGTCAGGACACACACACACTGAACTCAGGTCTGATAAGGTACAATATTCATTATGTAAGAATCATCCATAGCCATGAACAGTTCACACAGTAAGCACAGGCTAGGTCAGAAACGTATGGTAAATTATAGTGTGAACTCTTGCTTTTACTGCCAACAGTTTAAAGCAAAACATCCTCTTCCAGCTTCCACCCATTTCCACAAAGGTCATTAAAAACATAACCTAGTGCGTATCTCCTGTGCTCCCTGACACGAAAGCAAACACATTTTTACAATACAGTGATGTCATGCAGTGAATAACTATTTTCACAGCGAAGCAGAATACTGATTGTACAAATGAGAGCTGATTCTACGGTTCTTCTTTTTGGGAAACAAATTCCTCTTCCCTGATGCCTCATCCCTTGTTCTCCTATCAACAGATTTTCCCCCAAAGAGAGGGGTAGGGGCGGGGGGGTGGAAGGCTTGCCCTGGCGTTTGAATTTTTCCGGGCACAGCAACCCTGCCAAGCGAGCGATTGAGTAAAACCGCTTGTTCAAGCGTACGCCGTGTTTTCCGTGGATTGCTTGTTAGGTTAATGATGGGCTCACCAACATGCTGGGCTGACACAGGCAGCTATCACCTCCTAAAGCCTCACACGCCCCCAGCCCTACTGAGTTAGCCGGCTCAGTGTGGACACGCAAGGCCCTACTGGTGCAACACAAAATCGACTGATCGAAACCAGACACACGACTCGGCGTCTTCCCCATAGTGCTGGAGAGGACAACGGCAAATTGAAACGGATGGGCGTTTTACAGGAACGCAGCTCTTCTGTTTTGCTTTGCACATGATTGGGATTTTTTTCTTTTATAAAGAGCTCAAGACACAGCACTGGCGCTCTTGCTGGGTCAGAGGTATGGGCCAAGCCCTCGAGTGCCGTCAAGCACATGGGTGTACAGCTGTCTCTCCATCACACAGAACTCAAGGGACAGCCTTTAGTTCTTCCACTTGTCTGTTCTGTGTTACACCACCAAAATGCGCTCTGAAAATGGCAGGCTTAACTGTGCACTGGGCCAGAATTCTTCTTCCCTGAAAGCAATGAGTTGTAAACCAACAAAAGTGGGATGGATAGTTTACATCATTGGCCATTAAAATACCAATTACTGCTGCCTACAATGTTTCAGCTTGTCTTTGAAAGTACTCTGTAATGTCTTTGAGACTGGCAACAACAAGCAGATATACAAACAAAGCAACCAATGGAAAGTTAAGTAGGCAACATATTCAAAATTCAGTATCAACTATACTCTCTTAGATAAATAAGATCTGTCTGTCTGTCTGTCAAATTGATTAAAGAGCTGGTGTGATAAATGAATGCATTACATGATATAACATTGGAATAGTAGTAATACTACTACTACTACTACTACTACTATTATTATTATGAATAAAATAATACTGCTCCCACTGTAAATGATATGTTTGTGAAATGCTGCGAGGAATGTATTTTTCTCAAAATATAAAAACAATGGTGTAAAGATAGGTATATTTAGCAGACAGCATTATCGGCAGGAGCAGTTCATGCATTCTCTTTAAGTCTGACAGCTGTTGCTTGAGCATCAAATGTTGGTGCATATTGTGCTGGGTTGCCTTATATTTCGGACTTTGTGCCTAACGTTGGCCAGACTGCCGGGTACTGTGACATTTCTGAGGGCGTGTTTCGGCTGTGCGAGGTCACAGAGGACAGGCGGAGAGTGTCACGGCCTCGTACATTCGATACGGTCCCTCCTGCAGGGTCTGCATGACACAGGTCCGGTCGCGCTTTGATCAGGGGGAGAGGGAGGGACACCCCGTGCCCCGCTGCCCAGCAGCCTCCGCGGACGCTGGGGAATGCGCGGGGCTCCCCTCCCGCTGGCCCGCGGCACTGACCCTCCCCGAGTCCCCGCCCCGTTACAGCGGGGATCCATCACCGTGTAACCGCTCCACGGGCAGCCACTTTAGGCGGGGGGGGGGGGGGCGGAGGCCGCTGTTTCAGACAATAAAAATCCCTGCAGGGAGGAGCACCAATAAATCCCTTTGTGGCGAAGCGATCGGCGTGTCTGAGGCGAACATGCAATGCACCGGTCTCCCTTCGGACGGAAACAAAAAACAAAAAAATCCCAGGGGGTATCTCATTCGCTGCCCCCCCCCCCCATCCCCGTTAACAGCTCTATGAGAGAGGGGAGGAGCCGCAGATTTAATTGGGCCCCTCGGAACGTGGATAGCACATGGCGGTGAGAATATTTTTGCGATTAAACGGTCCCTATGCTCTTCTGGAGAGACTGCAGGCTGCCTCTGAAACGTGAAGGCCGTTAAGCGTCCAAAAGATTAGCCAAACAGGGGAAATGATGTGTGACCTTACCTTAGGACACCCCTTAGTTTGACAACACCCACTCGCGCATGCACGAATGCTCTCACGCACACACGCATACACACACACACACAAACACACCCACCTGCGCATGCACGCATGCTCTCTCTCACACACACACACACACACACACGAGCACAGAATCTATGCATTTTGACTTTTCTTTCCAGCTTACCCTTTTCCAGAGTAATATCTCGTCTCATTTAGTCTGCATATTCCGCGAGCACACGTGGTCAAGCAGAACACTCAACACCGACGCCTCTTAGGGATAGTTTGCAATTCTCTCTTCCGTGATTTAGCTTGTTCTCTTCAGCCAGCTCTCGCACAGGATGAGAGCTGATTTCAGAAAGCAGGCTCTTCTTCTGACAAACAGGGCCACTGTACCAGGAGTGAAGCTGGTGGGCCTGTGGGGGAATGGGCACGGCAGACATTCTGTCTGCCTCAGTCATCTTCCTTACAGCAAATGCCGCTAGACTGTGAAGGACATGAGCGTGGTCGTGTTCCGATACAGAATCTGCAAGGGGCTGGACTCCTCTCAACAGCTTAATGCGCACCAGCAGTTCCTTTTAATCAACTCAAGGAGGTGGGAAGCGATGGTCCATTTGAAAGGAGGTAGTTCCTGCTCCAAACAAGTGCAACCCCACCATAGAAATGATAAACAGCGAATGGTATATGTATAGCATTACGGCTTTTTTCTTTAAGCAAGTTGTGATGTTGCCATAGAGATAAAAAAAAAAAAAACAACAACATAGCAATCCAAAAAGGGAGTTTACACTGTTATTCCAACAATGGTCTGGCTTTCTTTTGCTGACTCTTAGAGGAAATCCAGTTGCCTCGACGTAGTCGTGATTTTTCAGAAAAATATGTGAGAGCTGGTCCCACAGAAAGCAGCGGTGAGTGGCCTTTTGCTGGAGAGCTCACAAAGATAATGTTTATGAGGGGGGGTCAGAGTTCAGTTATGTTTGTAACACAACCAACAGTCTGTCAACATGTGCTTGAAGCATTCATAAAAAGGGCAAGCATTGTCAAGTCGAGAACAATAGAAGGAGCACCAATGTTTAGTCACGGGCCTTTGTTTGAGAACTTTCCAATAACTGGAGCATTATCTAATATGGTATCCAGATAGGAAACATTATTTCATGTACTGGCTTAGACAGTGCCAATTGCAAGCACAGGAAAAAGCATTACCCAGTGCTATTCCAAGTCATGCAGAACCCAACCATTTCCTTGTGTTAATCCAGTACAACTATGAACTTGAAAGTCCCATGGATACACTTTGATCTCCAGATCTTGTTTTGTTTGGGATACATAACAGTGAATTGGAAACAGGAGAGGAGGAAAAACAAATAAACAAACAAAAAGAAAGATAAACATTCATCCAAACAAACACAACTGCTGAATCCAAAATAAAAGCAAAAAGGAAATGAAATAATGACAGGGATGCAGTGCACAGGGAGAAGAAGTTGTCATGAAGCAGAGCAAAAAATGCAAGTATTTGTGTGGGTTTCACTCTGCTGATCCGAGCTGTCACACTAGATGGTAGAATGGACGTGGAAAATAGCGTTTTGCTGTGATTCAATATTACTGAGCATAAACACCCTCACAAAATGAAATATGGTTTCAATTCATATACAGTGCACTCCATAAGCATTTGACAGTCACACAATTTTTTTTTTTATTGTGGCTCTGTACTTCAGTGCACTGGATTTGAAATATAACAATGAATACGAGGTTAAAGTGCAGACTGTCAGTTTTATGTTCAGTTATCCATGTAAGAAATACGGTCTTTTAATACAAAGTCCCATATTTACAAGAATATGATATTAAAGGTTTTATTGAGTCACGTTGCATACATCAATATGGTTGTAATAAGCGGGAAAAGCCACACATTTGAAGGTTAATAATTTATTCTATCATTAGCAATTCATTCTTTCCATTTTAAATGAAGAAACTAGCAAGGCCCTGGTGGTCAGTATATCATGATTGTTGGCCTTCGCCAACTATGGCTTAATAATACCCCAGAAGGGCATGAGCCAAAATGGCAGCAGTCTCCAGTTGCCAGACACTGTACCAAGTCCTACTACATATGAAGCAAAAAGCAGAGCGGAAACCCATAATGCCAAAGCTCTCAGCTGTGTGTGGCAGCTGCGGTGAGATACAGCAGGTTAGGATGGAGGGCGGAATGACCCTGTTCATAGGGAGCGACAGCACAGCCAAGGCCCCTACAGCGCCCGAAACCGCCTCTATGCTACATTAGCCATGATTAATCATCCCCCCTGTCGCTCGCTGTGGCCTAGCACTCAGAAAACAGACACCAATTCAGGGAGACATAAATGCTGCATTAAGCTTTCACTTTCAGCTGGATCTCACCAGGTTCTCCAAGTCAGCTGAAATTATCACATTAATTTAGCACTCTGAGGAGCTAATATATCGCCAGCTCGTCACTGTAAAAGAGAATGTGTTCTCAATGACCTATCTGGTTAAATGAAGGTAATGATGATGATGATGATGATGATATAGCAGTGGTGCATCTAAGGGGACGTAAAATGGGCTTGTCTTTGCAGTGACGTTACAGTACATTCCCTGTATAGATTTCTTTACACATTTCAAATTTCATTTATGACATAATTCAGATTTTAAGAATAAATAAGCCATACTTGGTTCACACATTCTTGGTAATATTGCCATCATCAGAATTAAAAAAGGCTTCATACTGTACTAAACTGCTCAATGCTTACTGCAGACCCATAATGTTTTTGAATGTTAAATAGCCACTGCGTTGTAGGGTGCTGTGTATGCATGGTCAAGGACTCACACATCGCACATAAAACATTTTGCTGAGGTACCCTCCTCATTCACAGGGCGTTCCTTCTTAGGTGCCTTCATATTAAACATTTTGCGAACCCCCACAATACACCTTGAACAAGCCCAGGTTCTGAAAGTGAGGTTGTGGAATTCTGAGGCTGGTTTGTCACAAAAGAGGCCGGCCTTTGGTTGTCCGGCACTTGAGGGGGATGTGTTTTGGGGGCAGGGGGTGGTGTTCCAGGAAGGCCGGGGTCCCAGGGAGCCAGGCCAGCATTCTGCCTCAGCTGTGCACCAGAGTTCAGCCAGGGGGATTAGCCGGGCTGTCAGACAGAGAAAGGGCAGGAGAGGCATACAGGAAATGATCTGCTCGGATAAAGCCAGGGGACAGTTCAGTGTGCAAAGCTGCAATACCAACCCAGCATACAGAGAAAAGTGCAAGGTCAGTAGAGCGCATGGGAGACACAAAGAAACGGGAAAGAAAGAGACAGCAGAGAGCATCACATGTTCACCGAGAACACTCTATAGGGCAACGCACTAAGCATGATCCTTTTCCCCCTTTTTGTCAAAGAGACCGGCCTCTTCATTTCCTATGTTCGAATGCGATGGCCTCCCGTTCCGAATGTTGGTTTTCGGATGGAAAAGGAGGCAGTAGTGGCGTTTTCTGGCCCTTAATCCCCCCACATTTCCTGGCTCTTCTGTCTTCCCGCGGTGTATTCAGGACAGAGCTCGAGCGATTATGAGGCACACGAGTGGTGAGGAGAGACCGATCAGGCATGTGTTTGAGGAAGTACAGCAGCTTGGCTGCAAGCCTCTGTAAAAATTGACTTTCCAAGTCATAGCACTTTTAGCAACAACAACATTTTTATTAACCTCATAATTGATTCTAGCGGAGAATGTTGAAATTACAATTGTAATTATGAGGGATTCAAGTCACAACTAAAATAACCAGAAACATTAAAGTGATGCAGAGGGATTTATATCCAGCCAGAGAGATTTTTAGTACAGACATTTTGCTGATTTACTTTCAACTGGAAGTTTATATTGGTGTGGCTTCCAGTCTAGCACTACTAAGTTGGGCTTTAATATCATAATGTGGTAAAATACGAGCCACTGAAACAGAAAACTAGCTATAGAAATAGGAAGGTATTCTGAATGTTTATTTGTCTTTTCTTATACTGAAACTAGTGTGTGATGAGAGAAATGCATAGCAGTACTGCACTCTATTTTCAGTATTAGTGAAGATCAGTTTCACCTGGAATCCCAGATCCACTCTTTTTATTAAGCATAATAAATAATACACAAAATCTTGCATTTTCTCTTTTAAAACTGCACAACTCTTCATTCTCTGAATGTTTCTGCTCTTCGACTTGTTCTAAATGTGGATTGTATTATATTTTGTATTATATTTTGCAACGCAAACACTTTTGTAAATCAACAGTGTCATGCAGTACGGCACAAATATTCTGTTCAGTTACGGCATGCATGTTAGAGATGTGAAAAATGAATAAACAAACAACAGCATATCAAAATCAAAACACTGACATCAAATATGGCACATTCCATGTGCTCACTGGTCACACAGACCACAACAGTTTTCACAGAGGAGAACTATCTGCAGCTTCCAGCTAAATCTCTCATTTATCCTCCATACTGAACTTTATCAAGCCCACAATGCCTCTACTCTTCTCATTAATACATATGCTGGTGACCAGCTCAAAGTTGTGTTTTTGAGACATTAAAAGGTATTGTATAAAGAGCAAATGCACCAACTTTAACGAACAGACTAGCAGTAAAGCAACTTGCTCACTGGTTTGGCCGTCGTACAACCAGTGTAAACACCAAAAAAAAAAAAAAAAAAGAACTGACCAGCTTCTGCTTCAAACTGGTTGATACAGAGGGAAGAATCTGAAATAACTGTGGACAATACCAATCAATTTCCATTCTCTCCTCTGAAGATTGAAGGTACTGATTCACTGGTGTCTGCTCCTAGTAAGGCAGGAAGTGGAATTTTAGCTCCTGAAGGTTCTGATTATTGTGGGCCTAAATTATGTTCCCTGGAGATTTAGAGGTATCTGAACTCCCACACTTTTTTGACAGGGAATACACATTTAGTCTACTTCTGCCTCCTTTCTAACAAGTGCAAGTGTAAATCTAACACATTCCTATGGTCACGGACCTTCTCTCCAACTGTGACTCGTTGGGAGGGGGGGGGGGGATGGGGTATTCCATAACAGATCTGGCTTTTAGATGTAAAGTAAGTCTATGTATAATTTCTTCCCTCAATTTGCCAAATCTGAGGCTGAGCCCTCCCCCGTCCTCCCTTTCCCTCTGCCGTTAATCTGACTTTGCGGGGATTCGCTCGGCATCTGTTCTCCACTCGCTGTCAAGCCCCCGAGACAAAATGGTGTTCTTCCACTGCCGGTGGAGATTTCCGGGAGCAGCGTGTATATTTGTTTGAGCTCGCAATTCTGTGGGGCGTTTCAAAGGGGTCCTGAGGTCCCGCAACATGAGAGAGAGCAGAGAGCGAGCGGGAGAACCTGAGAGGGGTTCTCACACCACCCCCTGCGTAACTCTGCCTATCTGTGCAAATTGGGATATGCTGCACAGCACTCCGCATTCCCGTCCGGCCCGGGTTCGCCACGTTAAGCTAAGGAAAGCAGCTGGTAGCGATTCACGAGATGACACGAGAGGCAAGGTTTCTTTTTTTTTTTTGTATTTTAAAAAAATATTTCCTGTTTTTCTCATGCCTGAAACAACGTATTTACACAGCTCCTCCTCATTGAGATCACCTTGAAATATCGATGTCACAAAATAATGTGAGCTAAAACAGACTGAATGGGCATTGTATTGTGTTTCAGGGTGACGTTATTGCTTTGACACCTGCGCTGCACGCTACATTGTTTTACATCGCGCAAAACAAGATACGCACTCGGGATTCCATTCTCCTCTCGCCAAAGAAATAGTGCCAGACCAGCGTGTGCTCTATAGTGCATGTAACCTTTTGTGACAAACACATCCGTAGAAATTTAAAAAGGCCTTCTCAGACAGCCGTCCGCAATGAATCAGTCCCTTCAGTGCCCTCTGTAGAAACCACTGTGGAAAAACAACTCTGTCTTCAAAAAGCCTAATCCGCAGAACCACTTAATCATGCCACTGTATTAGAGAAATCACCTCCACGATTTTCCTTCAAATTGCTTCTGAACTTTTCTGTACAACAGCTGTATAAATTCCATTCACAAGTGCATGACCAGCTGGCAATTATCCATGCTTTCTTAAAATCATCCACAGTGATTCCATGCCAAGATAAAGACGAATAAGCAAAGCTAATTCATTGTCTGCTGTCGCAAACCTTTCTAAAAACAATCAAATTTCTGTCTAATGAAGCCCTTGTGTAGCAGGCTGGGGCAGCTAAAGTCCACACACTTTTACTGATCTCAGTGGCCCTATTCCACTGGGTTAGAATGGTATTCCTAAGGTTTGATAAATAGTGACAAGCTCCATTTGTTTTATAGACTGTGCTCTGTTTTACCAAGTCCCTTTTATCTGAAGCCAGTTGAACTCCTAATCTTCAGGATCCCAGAGTTTGAAGGCATTAGCCAGCAGAACCAGGTCTGTTTCACGGTCCTTCTGAGTGGATTCCTGTCCACTGAGAGCACTGAAAACTGCTACACGTGGCTCTGGAAGAGGGGAGCGACAGCAGAAACATGAACTAACCCCTGTCTTAATAACAAGCGGCACTTCCTCACAAACACCACGAGAGAAAAACATGGGGAAACCAGTTGCACAGGGAAGGACAGGTTCCTAACGTAGGTTTTGGTGGTTGCTCATTTCTCTAGTCTGCGAACACCGCGGGACTAATAGTATACCTGTCAAGGGACCGGCTATAATTATGGATCTCCATCTCAGCAGCAGAATAAAAAACCTTCCAGGAAATCCCCAGCAACCGACGACCGCTGCACTGGAACTTTGACAACAGTGAGTTCTGACCCCCATGCAGACCTGTGAGCACGTTGCCATGTGATTCAGCCAGGATGGGCTTGCATTAAATTAACGTTTTTTTTTTTTTTTTTTTGTTCCCCGTTTTTACTTAAGTCGATTTTATAATGGCAAAACCAACCAAACTGCTTCTGCAATAAAATATGCATTCAAGTCAAAGTTAACAATGAATGCAGAACATGCTGCTTGTATGCTACACTCCAACTCCTCTAAATTGCACAATTTTAGCAAAGGCTCCCATTAATTTTTTTTTTATTAATTATTTTTCAGTATTTCTCTACAGCAGGGCAGTGCACAGGCTATTTGTTGGCCAGAAGTTCAAAGGGGAAAAGGGCACCCCTCTGTATAGTTTATATCACACACTTCATACAGACCTGGGTCAAATACAAATATGTATTTGCATTAGTATTTGAAAATGTAGTTAAATACATATTTGAAGTATTTTAAAATACATTTACACATGAAATACTTTGTATTTGATTAATTTAAATTATTTTCATGTAAAACCAAATATTTCCCAAATAATATTTAAAAAATACATTCCTGTAAATAAATATTTTCGTGGGCAACAAAATACATTTTCAAATAGTATTTAGAGCATTTACTTTTAGAGTATTTAGTATTTAGTGTATTTACTTAAAAATACATTAAAATACAAATACAATTTTAAAGTTAGTGGTCGTGTTCGATACAATGGCGTGTATCCTCTCTCAAGGGGCATCTTCAAATCCGCATATCTGCGACAGGACCATGGTGTCATTATCTTTGTATGGCAGGTAAGGGGAGACAGAAACAAACATGGCAGTAACAAAACACAAAGCACACAAAACACCTGAAAGTACCAGTTAACCATCAGGTTTTACTCTCCAAACTGTCTAATTTCCCGCCCCTCATCTCCCACTTTGCAAAATGATTGGCTAAACTTCCAATAATTTGTTTAATTGTAATTAAAGCCAAAGAAGGCTATTCTGAGGAAAGGCAACATTATTTTAAATTAAGGTCATCTTTTTGTGTTATTGTAGCTACAAAATTAAAAAATAAATGTTTTGTACTTTTGTTTGTTATTCAAATGCATAAATTAACTGAATTCTTCTCTACCTAAATTTTTTTTTTCTTTTTTTAACCACTGGTGTCTGATTATGTACATTTGGTCCGTACTGTATGTATGTGTGTGAATATATGTGTATCTTAGCATGTGTAGCTTTCATGAGGGGTTGGGATGTCAGACGCACATTATCTCTCCCATAAGTCTTTAAAGCTCCATTCCGAAATCTGGCAAACACAGGACTGATACTGTAATAAATTGAAGAAGACTCGCAAAGAGGTGTTCATGCAGGAATGCATGCTGTACAGAGTCCCTGGTGAAAGAGGAAATGCTTAATAATCCAATTCAACAAAAGGCAGTGAGTGTGTGTGTGAGAGAGAGAGAGAGAGAGAGAGAGAGAGAGAAGCCAATGTTTCCACAATTCTATGTGTATCTGAATGTCTCCATTCGTTTCACTGAGCTGTTCACCCCAGTAAAAACGGGATGGCACACAGATCAATTTGACATTCAAAAATTTGAACACTGCTCCTTCAGTCATGTCCAAACCTGTATTTTACTGACTAGCAGTCACGAAAGGGTAAGCCTAAATATTGCAAGACTAAATATCAATTGTTTAAACGAGGCAGACTTTCTCCCAGATTATAGAAACCTGACACATACACACACTCACACACAATCTCAGAGACCAGACCCAAACAAAGCCGACAAACAAACATTAAAAAAATACATTTATATCTTAAATAAATTTCAGCTGCATGTGGTCCTTGGTACATTGTCATCTTTCACATTCGCAGTCAGACACATAGCTATTCTTTCCCAGCGATGGCTAATGACCACTTTGCCTTCACCTTCCCAGCTTCCTGTAGGGCATTCAGGCCCAGAGCACTCAATCACCTGCAGCAGCTCATAACCCAAACACAGCCAGCACACTGGGCACTGTTGTCAATCTGCAAATCCCTCTCTATTTCTTTCTTTCTCTCTCTCTTTGCAAAGTCACACAGTTCGGAAAGGACAAATGTTTGTTTCCCTACAATTAATGAGAGCATCAATTTCACTTCTGACTGCACCAGTCCTCTCTCACCCTTAGCTGGATAGAGAAGTAAATATTAGAACTTGCTATCCAAGAAGGGCAGGAAATGCTGGAGGAAAAAAAAGAGGGTGGACTAGATGTTGTCGAGGGGTAGGGGGGGGTAGGGAGTTATGGGCATACTCAGAACCTATTCCCAGGAGCCAGAGTTTTGGGATGATTAGGAGGGAAAGGGATAATAGTTGTGAAGGCCAGAGGAAAAGCGTAATGAAAGGTCACTGCAGAATGGTTCCATGCTCTCTTCGGGGAGTGTGGGGCTTTGCTGCAGCGTGGACGCGTTGTTGTTCACTTAATCAGGCCGGATCTTGGGCAGTGAAGAAATGCCTCAGTCTGGAATTGAGCATGACCCCCCACTCTCCCGCCTCCTCCCCCACCACCGTCCCGAGAAGACCCTCCCCCCATCCGTTTCCTTCCCCAATGTGCGCGTACCGTAATGGCTTCCACCGAACTAAGATGAACAGATGTCCCATAATGCCCGGAAAGAAAATTAAGATGGGGCACTGCATCCGTCATCAGTCTTATCCCAGAAAATTAGAGCTAATGCCATGTTATGGACACCTTTTCTGCCCAGCCCCTGATGCCAGTCAAGCGGCATTAAGTTACATCTTTCAATGTCAGGAGAGCCCTGTCCTGTAGCCTGCACTGTGTCCCTGTTCAGCGTCTCTTGCTTTAATATGATGCGTCTCAGCCCACAATGCAGTGGAGTACCGTGAAGCTGCAGTGCAGGAACAATGCATCATCAACATCATTGCATTTCTCTTCTTCATCGTTTTCATATTCTTTCCCAACTTCATCATCATTCTCAGCCTTCTCAGCATTATGCTCACCTTTATGTAAACTTTTTAATCATCATCTTCATCACATCACGATTTTCCTTATCTTTTTTGTCCTCCATCCTCCTTATTATCCTTATCCCTGCACTCATCATTGTTCACCATTTCTCTCCTCTCCATTGATCGAGTCTTGTTCGATCACGCGCCACACAGCCTTGGTAAAGCCTCTCATTTCGGGCAGGACCTCCTGCTGAGTAACTGGGTGGTCCCGTTTGTGGAGGCTGAGTGTGGCTGATGAGGTGGATCAGGCACATGTCCGGGGTTGAGCCCCAGTGTCACACCCAGAATATCCTCTGATCTCTCATGCCTGGGCAGAAGGGGCCACTTGGGGGGAGGGACAGTGAAAAAGTGCCCCTTGTGCTTGAACACAGCAGGACAGCCATATTCCTTTTCAGCCTATGGTGAAACTGATAGAAAATCAGGCTTGGAACATTAAAAATATATGATCTATTTAAGGCCTGTGTAAAGGTAGGGGACAGCCACAACAGTAGTGACAGAACCTCATAGGTACAGGGTTGGGATTCTGCTCAGGCATAGTGGAGGGTGTAATTGCAGCGACAGGAAACAGGAAAGATAAAATGGATCATAAACTGAAATGTTGTTATTCTTGAATTTTTATGAAAAAAGTAAAAAGGTGGAACATTTAAACTGTACTTTTAAACCTTTCATGCTTTAACATGAACTTGCATTACTGTTTTTATGCAATAGCACCTTAATTCTAAAAGCATACTTGCAAATCGTACAACAAAATATATGTTCAATGCTGACCAAAATAAATGTTTGCTTTCATACTGGTTTATTACAAAAATTTAACATAAGTCACTTAACTGTTCTAACAGTGAAAATGCAGCAATTGAAAGTGATATATGTGAGTTTACAAGTGCCTACAAACATAAATGTATTGGACCAACTGACAAAAAAACCCACTTCCTTTTCTGCTTTTAATCAGACAATAACCAAAATCAGATACATAATCACTTCAGAAAAAAATCTCCTAATCACACATAATGACTTGTGAGTTGCAGATTTGTGATTTGCACTCAGTCTAGATTAAACTAATGGCATTACCTCATATGTTTAGCAAAATATGGAAGCAATTAGCTGAGAAAAAACTGGCTACCACTCAAAATGGCATGATTGGGGATACAAAGTTGACATAACTGTATGTGCAGATCATTTCTCCATCATGATTCAGCTTCCTTAATTTTTCTTGCACATGCAATGTTATGAAAATTGAGGAACAGTTTAAAGATTTGGCGTGAATAAGATTGATTTACTGTGATGCGCTTTTGGTGGCAATATAAACGGAAGATGTCTAAACCCTACTGGCTGGTCATTAATTCAACAACAAATGACATGGCCTTCCTATTAGCACATGAAAACCTAATCTGCCCGGATTATGATCAAGGCATAGCTATTCAGAATCACCAGTTTGGCTTTGTCAGCAGAATTATATGTGTGTTCTGTGACACATTTGCCAGAATTAAGCACAGGTGTGACTGATGGCATTGCATCCCTGACAAAATGTGTGTCGTATATGAAATATCTGAAATTGTAATTAATAAAATTTCCGAACAATTAATCATATTTTAAAATTGCTTAGAAACAATTTTTTGTTTAACGCATGTACCTGTTCCATCCTCTGTGTGACAGACACTGAAGGATGAGGTCTAACTGCGATACGTAGTTTCCCTGCAATTCCACCTGTGCGAGCTGGTTCACTCTAGGAACTCGTATTTTCTTCAGATTCCATTCTGACCATTCAGCTGCCGTTTACAGCTGGATTTGGAGTTAATAGATGATTGCTCACACAATGAGACTGCTGAGAGTGGACTCCGTGGGGCCGAACTCAAGAGTCCCTCTGTTGCTTTGTCTTTTGCTTTAAAGGAGGCCTGTCATTTGGCTGCTCCATGATGTCCCAATAGGATGACGGTCACTCCACTCTAAGGTTATTTGTGTTGCTCCCCATTTTCCCCAAAACACATGGTGGGAACCCAGGACTTCAGACACCCTGCAGCAGGCCATCAGATACTACATATCCCAGAATGCAGAATCCCACCCCATCCACCCATCTGTTAATGGATATGTTTTACATTACATTACATTGAATTCATTTAGCAGACCCTCTTATAGGAATGACTTTCAAAACACATGTGTACAAGTGCATTCAAATCAATTAAGAGCAGCACTGCTATAAAAGAAAAAGAAGAATAACAATTCACAGCCCGAAACTGTGCAGTTGGAATTCAGATCTTGGCCAAATGGTCTTTGGAATGAGGACAGTTTGATTGCAGTCTTATAACAATATGGCATTGCAGATTTCTTTTAATTGGAGGGGTTATGTCAGCCCACTGGAAACGCTCAGCCAAATGAAGGTGCACTTGAGGTTTCATGATAAATAGACAATATAAAATAATCGTATAGGGCATCCCTCTATTTCTCTTATATGAAGCCTATCAGAGGCAATGTGGTTCCCCTTATCAGATGATCACTGCTGGTTCTGGACATTAGCTGAGGTTCCATATGCTGGGATGTGGTAAGTGGGCTGCTTACATTGGCTGGCATTAGTGAATGAGACTGTATATATCAGCAGTAAGTGCAGCAATAAGTCGCAATGCAACTTCTTACATGCTGGATGTGGGGGAGGAGGTACGTATATAGGGGCCAGCTGGCCTAAGATCAATCAGTAAACAAAATACGAACGCAAAGGGGCAAACTTAGCAATGTAATTCCATGTAACTTGACATTGTGAAGCTAAAACATTTGCTCTCACCGTTGGTCCCACAAACAAGCATCTTTGTGGTGGCATGTTCAAACAGTGACCCAGCGCCAGCAGTTGTCAGTGTTTTCTCCTCTGTGAGGCTGCTGACCGTGGTGCAGGCTGCTTTGTGTGTGTGTGTGTGTGTGTGTGTGTGTGTGTGTGTGTGTGTGTGTCTCTCTCTCATCCAGAACTGCTGTGACTGCACTGCCATTTGTTTACTCTTCCCAGAGTATCTAACTTCCCCTTTCCTCCCCCTGTCTCCCTTTTTCTCGCTTTTTCTTCATTTATCTCTCCTACTTACTCTCTCCATTTTTCTGTGGAAATCCAAGTCAAGATTTGGCATGCATCTCAGGTTTAATGTTTTCCTCTCAACTATTATTATTAAACTTTTTTTTACTGTAAAATACATTGCAGACAAAAAGTGAGACAGCATTTTTTTATGTTCACTTATGACATGATATTGGCATTATAAAGACTTTGGTCAGTGAGCTATTTTTCTTTCTTTCATTTTTTTTTTTTTACAAACATCAAAAATAGTACTAAAGATAAATATGAACCTCAATTCTATACATGGTTAATTGCTTTCAAATTCAAATTCTTGGAATGTTGATGTATTTAGGATTTTAAAGTCGGAATGTGCAAATGGCCAATCAAACCCATGGCTGTCTGAAAAAATCAACAAAAGGCTGATTAGCATACACATTTTTCCCTGAAAAAACGAATTCTTCTTGAGTGCACTCTCCACAAACCCTTGCCTGTGATGGGATGTTGCATACTTTTCATCAAATGTTGCTCTGGCAACCTGCCACAGGGCCCATTTTAACTGCTTTAAACAACGAAACAACAGCATTTAACAGCACCTATTGCTAGGGCTACTTACAAAGACACAGGAGGCGTGGCCCCCGCCATAGTGAGTTTACAGTACGGGTCAGTACATCTCAATGGCATTCACCACTCCAGTCAAATTCTTTGTCTCTCTCATTCGCAGTGAACATCTAAACAACACCAGAGACAAAGCTGATTGTCATTATATGGGCAGTCTTCAATCTCCATTGGCATTAACCTCAGAGAATTTCACTGCTTCCCATTAAATCTCTTTCTCTCTCAATTACAAGCTATTTCCAACAGCCAGCACAGAAAAGAACTTAAGGGCTCATGCAAAACAGACATGACTCCAACAGTAATTAGCCCTATTTTTTAAAAAGAATGATTTAACAACATGAGCCGTGACCATTCCAAAGCTGAAGTAACATTGCCATGAGCAACAAGCATATTTTCAAAGGCATTCTGTTTGCACTGATAACTTTTACTCTTTTACTTTTATTTTACACTTCCTTCACAGGAAAGCAAACACATAGAACCTACATCTACATTACATTAAAAGCTGCACAAAGTTAGTTATTGACTTAGGATCCAATAAGATAAATACTTAGCTGGTTTGACATACTTTGGGGTAACTTGACATATTTAAAAAGAGCTAGATTATTCTTTTTGTCAAACCAACACTCATTACATTATCCCTTCAATTGAAATTGAAAATCGATAAGCCTGTGTGTTACTTTGCTTTTCAGGCTGTATAATTATTTCTGATGAGATAAAGGGCAAAAACAGCAAATAATGTTGACGCTTCATGGAAACACAATCGAAACTTCACTCAACATTCATTCTTACCTTTCCTAGTATGAACCCAGCCTTGTCATGGCTGCCTCCAGCTTGTTCTTGCAAAATCTAGCCGAGTGTCAGATACAGTATATTTGTAGATATGAAATCCATCACAAGCTTGTTTTTTTTTCCTGAATAAAAAAACACACACACACACACAATGCATATTTTAAAACACCAAAACCATTCCTCCTAGTGCCAACATTTACTCTCAGTGAAAAATCAAGCGATTCAAAATATATGAAAAGGGCCAACTTTCTTATTCTGATTTAGCAAAACAGTTCTACTTTGTAATATCAGCCTAAACCTTTATTGGAATTAAGCTAGTTTTTCAGTCTTTTCACAATACCAATATTAGTGTTTTTTTTTTTGGTACACATCAAATACTCCTAGCCTGGATAGAGTTACAGAAAAACATATACATATTTTGTGGTTACTATGACTTACTTGTATTGTGATTATGCATTGTGCAACCATTGACCACAAACTGCATCATGCCATGTAATGAAACAGACTCAAAGATATGTTATTTGGCAGCAGAAAAAAGACAAATATACAGCTTTCTTCATAAAGCCCATTTGATCTTATTTACACTAGTGTGTGGCAATGTGAAACATTGGGCTGGTCACAGAATATCTGTGCCTGGGTCACATGCACATTTTTTGTGACACCATGATCACAGCTTCGCCGCTGGTTACGTGATGCTGGTTGTGGGCGTTAAAATGGCGCTATGACCTTCAGCGTGTCGGGGCTTCTGGGTCGAGTCTTGTGGGGCTTGCGCCTCCTCACTCAACGGGCCAGAGCTGCTCCTGTGAGGGTGGCGACGGCCCCTCTGACAGACTGCAGACAGGCCCCACCCCCCCCACCCCTCCCCCCCCCTCCCTCCACGCGTCCAGCTCGGGCTGCTGAGAGCCCGTGGACCAGCTGCTGGAAGCTGGAATGCCACTGACTGAAGGGCCCTTGAGCCTGTCGACAGCCCAGACCGAGTAGCGTGGCCGCCTCTCACCTGCACGCAGGTGCTATCCTCACCCCCCCGCCCCCCACCCCCGGGAGCCAAACCCCCCCCCCCCCCTTCCCCCCAGCAGACTGTGTCCGTCCTCACCCAGCGCCAGATGCCCGACGGACAGCCGCTCGCCATCCTTTGATGGGCCCAAATGGTAATTCTTCAGCTATCATTACCGTCAAAATATCATGTGTCCATCCACCACACAGGGTGATGGTGTCTGGTGAATGCTGAGGTGCGCTTACAATATACCGCAGTGTTATCCCACTCAAGGACAGGGCACATTTTGAGCCTTAAAAACGAGGAGATGGACAACCTCTTCCTGGTATTAGTACAAATTCAATTAACATGTTTTTTCTGTAATCTGACGTCAAATGAACATATCTGAAATAGATTGGCTGTGTTCAGCCTATAGCTAAACCCTTTCATGTAACAAAGCAACAACTATAATCAGTGAAATAGGCCCTTTTGCCAAATTTTTGGAAATTGACCAAAAAAAAAAAAAACTAAACAATGCAGCATCAGAAGTAATGTCACATTAATTATATTCTGGCAAAACAATATCCCGTAAAGTTTTGTTTTCTAATTGGGAACACTGCATTCCCGCAGACTGAGACAATGGCAGTGTCTTCCCCGAGCTCTTGGCTGGAGCCACAACAAATTTATTTTGAGCCAATAAGAATCTAATCCAGCCACACACAAATTACTCCAATAGCAACATAAGAACAAATTTAAAAAACGCAATGAGGCTTTGTTATACTGCGGCTGTCTTTAGTGACAGTGACTGTTAGCAAAAATGTACACTGATTTCTGTGCACTGTGCATTAAATCACCATAGTAAATAACTTATAGCCATGATACATCTTAGATAAATAAAAAATTTAAATCTAAAATTGTAAATAGGTGAGGTTTGTTTTTTTCTGTTCGAGTCTGCAAGATATAATTTTCTGACCTCCATGTATGATGCAAAGGTGATCACGCTGGAAAGGAAAGCATATTGTTACATCGGAAGAGTTTGGTAAAGAATCTTTAATTAGTTTATAAATATTTCTTTTTTTTAAATTCAGCATACAAAAAGACAGTATGTACATCCACACAAAAGTGGTTCTTAATATAGTGTCATGGGAACCCCATGGATTCAGTTCGCATGCTCCGTGAAGTGTTAGCTTTGGACTACCTGCATTCCGTATGCGATGGGGAATTTAACAATGCAAACACTCTGAGTTTATTGTCCTTGCCAGGGTACACATTAATGCTGTCAGTCCTCTCCTCCTTCAGAACTGCAGAGATTAACTTGCATGTCTACAGTTTTCATACAAGCTTTTTAAAGGTCCACAAATGAAGCTGTATTTGAAGTTCCCTTTGCATATTCAGCACCCTTTTTCCCCTCTTTTGCGTTGTAAGAGTACCAGCGAAAAATCCCGTAGATCCTTCAAAACCTTTAGAAATCCACGGAATGGTTCTGAAGGGATCGTTTAAAGTACCAGTCCAAGGCTAGAAATGCACCTCCAAATGTGCGGAGAATCAAGGGGTTTCCCTCAAAAAAATTCCAATACCATTTCTTTAATAAATGCATAAGAAAATAGATTTTTTTTTTGACATCCGAATATGGCAAGTGTGTGCACAATTATGAAGAAAAATATCCTCAAGGACGGTGGTCTCCACGTAACCGATAGGCATTGTCACAACACCCACGTCAACATTCGTAAATGAAAAAGTCCAGTTCTGGGGCGAGAGTTTCATTTTTAAAAAAATAACAAAAGTAATGAAACAAAAATAAATGGTTCTCATCAAAAAAAATATACACACTGAAGCTTAAGACAAAAGTAAGCCTTCTTGGTACATAGTGCTTTGGTTATCTGTGGACTGGAGAGGACAGGCGAGACCGGAGAAGGATCTTATTTGCACACGTATCTCTCCACCGTCCTCTCGCATTTCTTACATGTCACATAGCAACACCAGTGGTATTTGCAGTGGCACCTCTCCACCAGCTTCTCCGTGTAGGGGTTGTAGCCCCGGCCGCAGCACATCAAGTCACAGCTGTCGCTGCCGTTGGAGGTCTTGTTACACTGCCTGCGGAGAGCGGAGAGAAGAAAACAAGCTGAAATACCTCAAGTGCCGCCGCGACAACCCGACTGAGAGCAGTACGGAGAACAAGGCCGAGTCGACCGCGCGGTCACGGCGCCGTCGCGCGTTTGACTCCTGTTGACAGTTCGCTTCAAGATCGCCGCTGTTCTGAACGCTCTCTCCGTCAGAGCGTTCCACTGACCGCCGACTTCGACCCTAAGCTATCCCCAAAAATTCCTCTCAACCCCCACCCAGGCCAATTCTCTCATTGGCTGACAGAAAAGAAATGTAATTATGTGACATGAGCAGACAAAAGCACTACAGGGCAGACGAAATAGGCAAAGACAGCCTTCATTGATATTTTTCCTATATTCTGGATTAGAATTGCGGCACCCTACACTGTTAGGTTAGATGTTAGGAGAGGGCCAGTTTCACATTGACGTAAAATTTGAAAAACTCTTTGAAGTATAACAAATACGTGCGTGACAAAACGTTTTCTAAAATACTGGCAAATTTATGACATGATCCAAAAGCATTTTTCTTGTGCAATGGAATATAGAACAAGCCTTTAGATAAATCTCTCTCTTTGTTTTCCAGCCATGGCAAATACTAAAGAAATCATGGGTGGTTAATTATTGCCATGCTGTGCAGAGTCAATACTGTCTCACAGTGCTTCGTACTTCCTCAAAGTTTTAAAAACCTGACATTTTTTGTCAATTAGTCAGCAGGGTTCTTTCTGAAAATATTAACTTGTCATTTATTCCTGTTATTCCAAAGCCTATTCCAGGAATCTCACTGGGGTCAGTGGGTGACATCACTCTGACCACGCAGTACAACATAAAGTCTAGGCCCAGCAGGAAGCAGGGCCTGCTTGCGCTCCCAGAGACTCCTTCATGAGAATCACGGGTCAGACTGAGGCCTTTATAAAGGACGACCATAGCGCCTTGCGGACCCCCTGACCATAGCGCCACGCATCACACATCGCCCGCCCGGTGATGACTACTGACCGCGGCCAATGGCAACAAATGGCCAGGCGGGCCATGTGACTCCGTGAGAGCGCTAAATATAGATCCGGTGACCACACGCGCTTAATCTTATCTATTCGCAGCCGCGGACGCGCTGGGCACGGCGAGCGCACCTGATACGCAGCGCGGGTTCCATTTATCTGTCTGGGGCAACGCTGTGACACGTGACCTTGATTTGAGCATGAGCTTCCTCTATCACAGTGCACTCATGTCCCACACAGTGCACTAATGCAATCACAAACTCCAGTGAATTTTCCACTGAAAGACACAAGCGGCTGCACAGTCTTTGCAAACAAGATGGCAGGAATAGAAATATTCCTATGGATAAATCTTGGTTGCTGAAGGGCAGTGAGGTGAACTAAAAAGACATGCCATATTGATATAAAATAAATTAGAACAAATATAAACGTTGATGTAAATTGTTTTGTAAGTTAAAAACAATTAATATAGAAAAAGCAGGCATACTAAATGCAGATATCATAGTTGCTTTACATTAGAAAATTCCTTTTTCTAATGCCAAATGGTTCTGCTGCTATAATGGTACAAAGCAGATGGAAAAACAAATTAAGACAATTCAAATGAAAAAAAAAACTGGAATTTTGGAAGAGAATGATGGTCGTATCTTTTGGCTACCTCTTTGTGGTATCTCTGCCAAAACTCTCCGGACAAGTCTGTCTGACACTTACATCAGAAAACGATACTCAGGCAGCAAATTGCTCTCACTTATGAGTTCAGTCAAATTCGAAGGATATTCGCCAGAGAAATACCCCTGTTAAACTGACCGGGCCTTTTGATCTCCGAGCCATTTTTCCTCTGCCACATACTTTCAAATCGATATCAGCTGAATGCATTCCAACCACCAGAATAACTACATTACCCACACGGCAAAAGAGGCGCACCAGAGACAAGCGTACGCAGCACTCAGCCCAAAGTCACAACAGCCATGTCAGTGACACGTGCACGCACATGCCACAGACAGGGCAATCTCTCGGAGCCACTTATTTTATCAAAGCTTTTAAGCAAATGGTTCCACTGAGGAAAAAGGGGTTAATTACATCAACATCCTGGACAGGGCGGCTTGAGGGGGGGAAAAAACACGGGCAATGTCAAAGATCTCCTCACTGTTGCCTAGAGCACACAAAGTCAGTGGAATTAATGATTTACAGTAATCTGGAAAAAAAAGTGACTGCCAGCAGCAAAGTAGGCAAACCACTCCAGTCAGTCCACATGAAAATGGTCCTTCGGATGGAAATATTTTTTGTTTTACCAGTTATCGTTTACTTACACATTGTTATTTCAGGTACAGAAAAGCATACATTTTAAAAATAAATCAACGAAGCGATATTTCACTGCTCACTGTCAAAAGCAGTGCGCATAATCTGGCTGGGAAAATATTTCTCCTTTCCTGAGCAGCAAGCCTTTGGTGCCTTCTAATTCGGTCAGAAGCTTGTGGCTGCTCACCTGTCCTGAGTGCCAACGGATCCCAGCTTCTCGTTCTTGGAGCAGAAGTCGGGCGAGCTCTGGAGGTAGACCAGCTCGTTGTCCCTCACCGGCCGGATGTCGATGTCTTTGGGGACCAGCTGCTTGCGCGTGCCCATGGGCCGGTGGACCACCTTGGTGGCGGACAGGTACTTGGTCTTCAGGTCCATGGCGATGTCCTTCAGGTCCTGCAGTCCCCTCCAGCAGGTCCTGATGGAGCAGGAACCCGAAACGCCGTGGCACTTGCACTTCATCTCCAGGGCGTCCCGAAGAGCCTGCAGGAAACGTGGGGCCCGCTTACTTCAAAGTGCACGCGGAGGGACATGTTCCGTCTCTGACTAATGTAAGCCGACATCTACTGCACCATTCCGGTGACTTCCAGTCAGATGATTTAATTCCAATATGGCTATTTTATCTTTAGTGAAATAATATTGATTTTAAGAGAAAATAAAATTATGGAAGAAATGATAGTAATGCCTGCAATAATTTCACCTTAAAAAAGAGAAAGGGAGAACCTTAGCACATGTCCACAATATTGATTTACACACAAAGAAGTATATGGTTGTAATTACTGTGGCAATATTGCTGAGTAATGAAATATGTTAATTAAACATATACATATACATTAGAAGGATACTGTGAATACATTAGACGGATACTGTGAAATACTTTAGAAGGACGCTGTGAAATACTTTAGAAGGACACTGTGAAATATGCGACCAATGACAGGCTCGACAGCCGCGGCGCTGTACCTGTCTGCCCACTTCGCTGTTGTGCAGGTGCATCAGCTTGTTGGCGTGGGAGCCGGACTTCTTCATCTTCATCGGGGCGTCGGAGAACTTGGAGCCCATGACCAGGCCGTAGTGCAGGTTGTCGGCGCAGCCGCCCCAGCGGTAGCCGGGCTCCGGGATCTCCCCGGGGACGGGCCCGCAGGAGCACAGGCGCAGGTCGCCCGACGTGCAGGCCCGGGCGATGGTGTGGCTGATGGCGGCCGCCGACAGGGCGTACACGAAAGCGGCCTCTCGCGTGCCTGCCGAAGACAGAAGCGGAGGCGGAGGCGTGAGCACCCACTGGGGCTTGAGAGGACAGGAGGGGAGGAGGACCCGATCGCTGCTTGTGTTTTTGGCCATCCTCATGGAAACTCTTTTGAGCTTGCGATGGATTCCCAATTAAGGACAACAAAGGAGAACTTCCGGGCCTGTTCTCCAGCATAACGGGACCAACTGAAGGGAGACGAGCACCTGGTCCAGGGTGAAGTTAGACAACCAGGGGGCACACATGTCACGAGTGGATGGCAGACATGAAAGGACCATGCCCCGACTCATTAGGGCAAACTCTAAAGTGCCCAAACCTACAGACCACCTGATACTGACACCTCTTTCCAACTCCCTCTTTAGAAGCTTGACAGATGGAAACCATCTTTTCAGTGGAGGCATCATCCAGCTATTTTTCCTGTCTTTGACTGGGCTCCAGCTCTTTGTAGTAGGTTTATAGCTTCACCCAGACTTTGTAAACCTGCCCTGGCACTTTCTCATATTGGCAAAGGAGTTGCACTCTTGGCAAGCGAACAGAAAAAACATAAACCCATTGAACGGGGGAAAAAAGCTACATGACGGAAACTTGTGGTGAAAGATCTGGCAGGATGTGTGCATTTAAGGACACAATCAATCAGACAGCATGCACACAAGGCCTTTGTGCTACAAAAAAATCCCAATCTCAGGTAACATCAAAGACCTGTCAATTATTGAAATATCATGAGTGTGTAATAGGAGTTCACTGGTTGGCTATTCAATATATTACTTCAAATTTTACAAAGGTATTATGGCACAAGGACATGGCACAGGAACTAACTCCAGTCCCCGAAGAATTTATACTGCCATGAAAAAGTGAAAAAAGGAATTAAACAAATAAAAGCATGGGTCAAACCCCAGTCAAGTGAAAACTCATAACAACATCTCACATGCAGGATGAAGGCCATTGTGAAAAAATCCCACAAACCAAAAAAAAAAGAAAAGAAGTCAAAGAAAAAAGCACGCCCGATCATTTCAATAAGAGCTCGCCAGCACATCAGTACTGCTTGAACGACAGGCTTTGTGAACAGGAAACAGCGCCGGGGAGGTGGATGGGAGCGGCGAGGGGATGACTTCTACTTCACAGAGCATTACACAATAAAGAAAGGCATCCACAGCCCAGAACATTCCATCCTGTACATAAAGACCACTGAGAGGGGGCCTGGAAGGTTTCTGCCCGTCCTCGTAAATTATGTCTGTACACAATGAGACAGCCCCACGGATCCTATTGAGAGTGGTCTGCTGTGTTTTACCAGCAGAAAGGGATTTGAGGGGGGGAGTCAATAAAAGGTAATGCAACCAATTTTTTTATGGGGGGGGGAGGGGTGAAGGAGTGGGTGAGTGGTACCTCTCTCGAGGTCCGGGAGGTACGGCGGCCCGCTCTCGATGGACGAGCAGTTCCATCGCATGTCGGCGAAGGTCTTCTGGCAGGTCTTCTTGACCTCGCGTGCGGCCTGGATGATGGTCTGCATGAGCTCCAGGTTGCTGCGGCACAGCTGCACCTGCGACGAGACCAGGCCCTGCAGCTGCTTGCAGTGCTGCGTCTGGTTGACGTGCAGCGAGGGGGGCGTCCGCGATATGGCCCTGAGCGGAAAAACGCGCAAGGACAGAGACGCACGCACACAAACACAAACACACACGAGCACAGAGGACAGCTCGGCGTTAATCAAACTGATTATGTCTCTTTTTTTTCTAAATGATTATTTCATTTTTTTCCCAGAAATTTGTTATAATGTTCTCATTTCCCATTTTTGGAGGTAACACTGAAAGAGTGCTACAGCAGATATGTAAAACATAATGTGTATATCGCTGCTAAATACACAAGCAGAAAAGCTGCAACTTTCAAATCACAGAACTACAGCTACACAGAATTATACCAATTATATAAACTAAGTATACCCAACCCATTTTAAATGTCCCCAGCCATTTTACAGGTCTGGCACAATCAGACACCATTCTAAGTGTTTTCAATTACTTAGAATGCAAGTTACATATTAGAACAATAAGTCCTGCATGCACTCAAAAAATGAATTGCTGGATAACTACATAACAAGCTAAAGTCACATACTGTATAATAATATTGTCCATAATTTGCCCATAATTTTATTTTATTAAGTAAATCCGATTATTCATTTTTTTCAGTGTGGACATGTTTTAATCAGCAATGAGCGGCAGTACTTAGAATATTTTAAATCTTATTCCTTAACCTTATTATGAGGAATATTTTGGACTATGTACAATGGAGACTTAAAACAGGACAGGCAACAGACAAAATGTTTTTTCTTCCGAGAAGATAAATTACAATAACGTTTTCTCGTGTTCCTTGATAGTAATTCACTGCAATTCTATCCTCAATGAGAGCACAAAAAGTGATTTGTTGTACATTATCTTCTACAGGCTCCAGACACTGCTCTCCATGGCACCCAGTATACCCGTCACTTCAGGCCTGTTTCCGATTAGGAACAGGGCTGCACTGTGCCCATGTCGAGTGGGGGCTCTCTCCCCACTACCCGCTTTTAACAGGTGTTTATTGCCCCATGTGTTTTACATTGAGCCATGTCTTATCAAAGCGACATAAGACTCCCCTTCCATCTATCACACATGGGCATGCAGATTCGACACCGCTAGCTGAAAAGCTATGGGAAAATCAAATGACGACTTTCTCTAAGCGTGCAACAAAACCACAGAAGCTCACCATTATCTACAAATCCCAAGCAGGCTTATTTCTCTGTATTTCATCGGAAAAGTATATCCTATAATTCAGCAGCAGTTTTTCACATCGTAGAGATTCTAATCCATTTCACTTCACCGTCATTTTTTTTTACATTTACATGCGGGTACATGATCTTGAAACCGTTTTGAAAAGTATTTTGTGTGTGTATGTGTGTGTGTGTGTGTTTGCGTGCGTGCGTGCGTGTGTGTCTGTGTGTGTTTGCGTGCGTGCGTGCGTTTGTGTGTGTGTGTGTTTGCGTGCGTGCGTGCCTGCGTTTGTGCGTGTGTGTGTTTTTCAGGCAGGCTTTCAGTTATTTGCAAATAGCAGCTTGTTATGGCGGGTCAGTTAGTGACCACAGATTGCAGTGTTTTGTTTTAGCTTGCGCATACCACTTTTCCTTTTCCAATCTTCCTGCGATATTTTCTCATAATCATACCACAGGAAAATGCTCAATTTTTCCAAGTGGTAATGGAGACCTATTAATGTAGCAGCATTTGGGTTCCAATAATTTCAACACATAACAGCACTAATCCTTTTGACTCACAAGGCTTGGGCCCTCTGGCTGAAAAACATCCAAGTCTAAATTATACGTAAAAATAAAAAAAAAGACTTTGATTCTCTTTCAGGCCGAGTACATATAAGAGCATAATAATTGTGCTTACAGCCATTTGATTGCAGAGCAGTGCTGGGACAGCAGCAACAGCGAGAGGAGACACAGTGGCAGAGGCTGAAATGTTCTTCTCATGGTGGCGGTCCAGCTCAAATAAGAAGGCAAGGCAGGTAGAGCTGGTGAGGCGTTTTGGCTCAGAGAGAGAGAGAGAGATTAAAAACCAGCGACCATGGCACTGTTCCCTCTGCTCTCTGTTTTCAGCCCGCTGAAATAAAAAAAAAACAGGGAGCTGCAGTTACATATGTTTCTTCAGTAAGTTTTAATCAGTCGTAAAATGCAGTCAGATTTGTTCCTGAATATTTTAATTTATATCCGTAATGTGTTGAGTGTTAAAGAACCAAATAAATAAATTAATTAATTAATACAAGGGAAAACACAGTGCAAATGAAAAAGAGAAGAGAAATGTATTCTGTTATGTCAGTTAAATTTTATTTAAAACTTTTGGCTCGGCATCATGAAATGATATATCGATACCAGTTAAGATCAACACATTATATCATACAAAATAATATCAGATTACATTGATATACTTGGCAAAACTATGACGAAGACTCTTGTAAATAAGGTAATTCTGACAACCAGACAATCTTAAGAACGACAATGTTAGATATTAATGAGAACAAGTACCCAGGTTAAGCCCATACACACACACACACACACACACACACACACACACACACATATATATATATATATATATATATATATATATATATACTGTGTGTGTGTGTGTGTGTGTGTGTGTTTCAAGCATAATATAACAACTTTTTTTTTTTAAACTGAAAATCTAAGAATTGTTACACTGGACTCTGCAAACTTAAAAATAATTCAAACTATATAAGTCATACGCTGTATGAACACATTAAAAATTGATACACGTGCCGCGAATTGCCGAAAAGCAGGCTGGAAAATATAGACACAAATGAGTAAACGCAGGCTTAAAACCAGATCATTTATCATTAATAAACAGCTTTTAACAGAAACAAACGTTCCGCTATTTCAACACTACAGAAGCAAGTGTATAGCTTGTTTCCATCTATCATTTATTAGATCATTTTAGACAATGCGAGAGATATAGAACCCTCAACCCGTCTCAACCCTGTGGCATGCGTCCCTGTCATTCCTGTAGGTTAATAAAGTTGTTCCATTTAGCCTTGTGAAGCTTAATTAATTTTCTCATCGCAGGAAAAGCAGAGGATGTTTGCCAGAATTAAATGTTAATATGCTGGCTCCGGTTCAGTGCCGCGCATTCTGCCCATTCTTGCTAGTTCTTGTCCAGCTCATTTAGCTAAACTCGGATCACGAGTATAGTCTACATTAACAGTAGCCTATCATACGCCGTGGAATTTTCGCATCTTTCCATACTAACCGAGAGAAAAAATGGATAATCTTTATTCTTTCCAAACTCATATTATACATCTTAGAATGAGCTTGTGTCTGAAATAAAAAGAAAGCTCCTTACCTTCTTTTTAAAGTTTTCTGATTGTTATCAATTTTGGAGTAAGATTCCACGACAATATCCTTTTATTTCAAGTTCCACCATCAAAAAATGTTTGTAAATCCGCGATATTGAGGAAATAGCAACTCCAAAGATACAGAAAGCATCATTTGACTGTGCGCTGATAGATATTTGGCGCTACAAGCAGTCAGCAGGTTCCTTTCGGGCGCACAGCTCGGCAGAGGAATGTGTTGAACTCACGGTAACGCTGCAGCTCGTGCTTATATGTACCCTGCGCGGCTTTGATCTCACTATGATGTCAGGCACGATTAGCATAACAAAGCATACAGGATCTGAGCTTTCTAGGGGAACTAATGCATGCGCTATACCGATAGATCGCGTTCTCTGGTGTTGCAAATTTCAGACATTTTGCGCACGCACCGTTACGTTTCCACCAACGGATAACGCTGCAGTGATAATAGGTCATGATGACCTATGTGGCTCACACAGGCTATACAGGGCATATGTAAGAATATCATCGTTAACAACAACAGTTATCAACTATTACAACAATAATACCAACAACAATACTTGTCATTATTATAATTATAGTAACAACAGCACCAGCAACAACAATAATAATAAACAACAATAAATAACGTAACTTGAAATCGAGAAGTAGTCTATAACGTACAGGGAAAATGTATCACCAGTTTTAACTCTCCATAATTCTTGTGAAATGGAACCCGCAGACAACCCTCAGATTTCAAACATTTCCCCCTGTAAAATGGGAATATCCTATTTGTTTTTTTCCATCTATGGTACATTTTGGACTAAAACTGTATGTTAGAAGTAGGCCTAAAGATGTCCTCTGCGCATGTGCTTCTGGTTGTTAGTTAATCTCTTGAAGAGAATTCCGTTACACTCGCAATTTGCTCCACAGTAAAACACCACACACGCTATTATGTTGGCCTATGTATGTGTAGTTTCTTTTGCGCTTTTTCTATTTTATTTTTTACTAGAACTGAATTAATTAACGACAACGTTAATTGCGTAGTAGCAGTAATTTGCTACTTTGGAACAATCAACGTCAACTAAAACCTTTGTTATGGAAATTTTCTTTAAATGTTTTATAGACCTGTGAGCCCTGTATTTAATTTCAAATGGCCATATACCCATCTTGTAGCAAAGACATTTTTTAAAAATTCAATTGCACGTTAAGCTAAAATGTTCAATGATAACCTACTCTAACGCCAACAACGTTTATATCCACATGGTCCACAGTTGGAAAATGTACTCTGTCAGAGTAAAATGTACTCCGATAGAGTTGAAACACAAAGCATTTTGCATTTTGTGCCGTGGTTAAGATATTGGTTCCATACATTCCATTCCTGTCGCTTAACAAAATATATTACTATTTGCTATTTGTATTTTTGTATTTTCTTAATTATGAGGCGCATAGGTTTATCATTCTTTTAAATACTTTAGATAGGCCAACAGTTATTCTAGAATTTTATTTATCCTGGGGTATGCTGTTTTAATTCAATTCAAAGCCGTTTAATTTGGCTTATTTTAAATAAAGTTTCTTGAACGTTACCCATTTCGTCATATTGAATAGTAATGGGGTTTTCTTTCATTTTCATGCTAGTACTTGATGTATTTTGTGCAGCCTATTTGACGTAGTGTTATGTTACTGTTTCGAATTTCGACAGGTTAAATGTGCATTAGGGAATGCATTAGGGTCATTGTCTATTTATTTATTTATTTATTTATTTATGATGAATTGAAAATTCAAGCATATAGAAATTTAAAAAAGTATTCGCCGTGCTCCATGACAAGAGAAAGCTATTTGTCCATTTAATTTATTTCTAATCCGCCGCGACAAGTTGTCTACATAGCCTACCACACGCCGTTATCATGTTCTGATCTTCTGCACCTCTCTACGGAGCCCAAACCGTTCAGGTTTTGGCATCGCCTGTTATTGTGTTGTACCCTACTGTGCAACGTATTAAAAGCAGAGAGTACGATAAAAACGCGTTGTATTGTTCTACAGCTACTTAAGTTTTTTTTTTTCTCTAACAAAATGCGAAACAATACGAATTATCGAAGTTAAGTTATTCCACAATCAGCCAGTTTTTTTCTTGGTTTAAATTCCTCTATCGTCCCACCGTCAGTCCACCACAGGCAATGCCGATGCTCATTGTTAACGACCCTATGATGCCTGACGCTTTTTATCTACCATCTGTTCCGAGGGAAGAGTAAAGATAAAGCACCATACGCATAAGCATGCATAACGTACATCATATTTTAGACAACTAGACATCACGCAAATATAAAGAGGGTAACATTTAAATGAATGTACTTATAGTTTAGACAACTAATGGCAATTTACTCACAGCAACAACTGCAACAATAACAATAACATACTACCACTACTACTATACTACTACTACTACTTCTAATAATAATAATAATAACAGCAGATTCAATTTCACTTTCTGATCGATCAGCTCATAAATCAGAGCACTTTATGCGAAGAAACACATTAATCTATCATGGATATCACGAACAATAGAGAACATAGCCTACATTCAAGAATTATACTACTGAAAGTTACCTATATTCCATACGATGAATATTTGCTGCGTGAAGCTCCTAATATTCTATAATGTTCTATAGACTGTTAGCCCCCTCAACCCCCTTAGGGATTAGTCAAGTGGACTGTACTCAAGTCTTGCCCGCAGGCATGGTTTAAACCACTGACCTCGCTACCCGGACCCGATGTACCGGCGGATGCAGCACTCGCTGTAGGGATTAAGTGCTGTCACGGTTTCTTACAGCAAGTTTGATCATGTGGAGACGCATATATGGACCAGAACGTGCTCGCTTCCTTTTGCAGAGGAGATCATAAAACTCACTCGATTCCTAAATATGGCGTAATGCCGCAGGTTTTAAACAGAGTTACTATGTTTATGAAACGTGTTGACGTCTTGAAAGTTTAACATAAATTGGGTTACCCTCAAAAAAAGTATGGTTCTGGCTTATGTGAAGAAATCATTCTGGTTATATAACTGATTTAACAGACAATTTGTTTAATCTTGCTAATGGTCTTGTAAGTATGTTGGAAAACAGGGTATGATATAGTGGCCTAATGTCATATCATAATGATAACAGTAAGAAGATCGAAGAGTTCCTGATGATGTTGAATTTCAAAGCCACAGAAAGCTATATATTGATGTACAAGTGCACGCGTGTGCACACACCCATGCACGCATGAACACGCGCACTCACTCACACATACACACACACACACACACACACACACAAGGCTGCATGCGTAGCAATTAAATTATCTGGGTGAGGCAAAAAACCTGAACTAATGTTCTCCAGTGACACAATATTGACCTTTTCAACAAATACTCTCCATTCCTCCCAAATTCAGGTTCAAATCATTGTCCTTTAATCTTTACGGTTTACCTGACAAGCTATATCTGAGCTGACAAGTGACAGGATAAAAGGAGCAAGACATTAACACAAAATAAAAGGAGCAAGATATTCTAGAAGAAAACAGCAGGAAAAAATTTAACAAGAAGCAGGCAGTCCCTGTCGCCGACTGGTCCATGTGTTATATGCCAGTGCTCTTTATCTCACACTGTGGCATTGGTTTCGACAATATGTTTATTGTAGTATCATTTTGTACAGTTTTGACTTTGTTGTGATAATATAATTCCCGTAACCATATACTTGTTCAGGTAGTCTTATTGCACGCACGAATCTGTAAGTCATTCTGGAGGAGGGCATCTTCTTGATGGATAAATGTAAATGTAATGTAGTCTTCCTTGACCCGAACCTATTTCCGTTCAACATTTCATTTAGCATCCATTCTTACTGTCATACCATTAAGTGCATTTCTATGTCTCACTTGTAAAATCATTTTTAATCTTAACCTGATTTTCTAGTGAAAGAAGACATATATTGCATAATTTTGTACATATTAAAATAGCAGAAAACAATTGGTTACATAAAATAGGGTTGCTTCAATTCAGTTATACCAGAGGAAGGCTGCAGTGGCCCATGTTTATCTGTTAATTTCATCTTTAAGTTCATAGGGACCAACATTTAGACAGTCACAGCAGACATGGGTGTGAGGCGAACAAGTAAAGTGACCTACTGCCATAGTCTTTCCTTTAAGGTTACTGTAAGAGGACCCTGTGAGACAAGCAACAGTGTTTTCTAATATAATTTTGTATATGTGTGTTTGTGTGCATGTGTATGTGTGTGTACGTGCATGCGCGCGCGCGTGCGTGTGTATGTTTGTGTGTGTGTGTGCGTGTGTGTGTGTGTGTGTGTGTGTGTGTGCGTGTGTGTGTGTGTGTGTGTGTGTGTGTGCGTGTGTGTGTTGGGGAGAATGGCTCTGTATTACCTACTAAACCTTAATCCATTCCACAATGAGGAGGTGAAGTGGATTCAATGCAATTGTTTAAATGTTTGGAAGCACCAGTGCTTTCAGTCAACAATGCACACCCATTGTCTCTTATCTGAGGAGGATCAGAGCCAATATCAGAAGTCTGGGAGCAGGGCCAGCAGCAGATAAGGGGCACTCCCCTTTCACCCCTGGGATTTGTGTTTGAATGGGCCCCTGGGTCAGGGGAGCTGACTCTGGAAGCTGGAGCTGTCTGATGCCCTTCTCTGACTCCGGCGAAACGCTTTCTTTCAGCCTGGCCTGGGCTCCTCGGCTGTACGACTGCGAGTCTCATCAGAAGAACATACCGCCAGTCCTCCCTGTCAGTGTCATGATACTACCCCCTCTCCCCCCCCCCCCCCCCCCCCCCCCCGCCCCCCGACACACACGCACACACACCACACCCCACACCCTTCACCCCAAAATCCCTCTCCACTGCACTCACTCACAGGGCCCTGTCCTGCCCTGGAATGTAATTTGTATAGCCTTAAAAGACCTCTTAATGCTTCTGCATGTGGGTCATGTGTGCGTGAGGGTTTAGGCACTTGAGCAATTTTACGCCTTTCCGAGTGAACTGACTGCACATTTGATTGTCTTCAGGTGTAATTTTTCCCCCAAACCCCACCATACACGGGGTTGGGGAAAAAACTACTGGACTGCAACCACTTAACACGTTCATTAGTTTGATTTTGGTTTTGCTTTTAGAGCTTGCCAGTCTGCAGATATTATGTAATAAGGTATTTGATGATGCACATAACAATCAAAAAATATCCAACCATTTTTGAAAAAGTTGAAAACATTATAACATCCTGTCTTAGTGTTCTATTCCTTTGGTAGATTGACTGTGCTGAGCAGTAGTGTAAATCATTAAACAAAGCTGGCTAGTCCTTGTAACCTTTATTGTTTGTGTAGATGGATAATAATAATAATAATAATAATAATAATAATAATAATAATAATAATAATAATCCTCATCATCCCCATCACTGAAATAATCATAGTGGTTTGGTAAATACTTGTATAAGTACCACTTGGAAAGCAAAGGTTCAACATTAAGGTTAAACTGTCAAGCCATGGGACTAAATTGGTGTTTGATGAAGATATCTACAGGAGTACCGTTCAGTGATCAGTGTACCATAATTCTATTGCTCTCCTAATTCTCTTCCAATCCTCTCACAAAGGTATGTCTTCATCTGTGTATCAGAACCCTGCAGACACCACAAAGATACAGTAGCAAACATGTAAATGGATGAATCGTACTGATTTTAAAAATACGTTTTTAACATATTGGTATAATATATATATATGTTTACATGATGGATTCCCAATATCTTGCGCAGTTAACAGTAGAAATACATTGTCAGAGGGCTGAAAGAAGTCAAATTTTAGAGAAAGCTACATAAACATTGAAAATGTTTTTATTTTTATTATTATTATTTTACTTTTAAACCAATCAGAAAAGACACTTAATCCTCTGGCACTCTACAGAACAATCTGCTTACCGAGCCATGTTAGCGTTCATCAAAAGGAAAAGCCAATGTTTTTCATCTGATAACATACAAATAAAAAATCAAAAAAATGAGTCATTCTTTGCGGAACAGTATTTTCTTGCAGCATTTACGCCACACTTTATTTTATTCGGTTTTAGCATGTGGCTATTTAGGGCCAGCTTTGATATAACTGCCGATAATGCATCTGCTGTTGAGCCTGTGTTAATGAGTTTATGGTATGCAGCTACAAACGTTCACAAGGGACCCCCGTGGATTTTCCTCACATAAAACTGAAGAGCAATTGACATCTGGTGTGAAAACAACCACGGTCAGTTGTGAAGCTACAGGTGTCCTTGGATCTTTTTCAGGTTAACAGCAGGGCGGCTCATCATACAGTAGGCTGACACAATCATCACTTAATGGACGGGCTAATGAAATGTGCAATAAATAACTGCGATCTTTTCCACTGTTGGTCTCTGAGACTTCAAAAAGTTGTCGAAAACATTACCCAGATGGCTTACAAGCTTTCAAATTATGGTTCAAACTTCATAATTCATTGCAGTCCCTCCATAAATCAGTCAGCTCATGTTGATGATAAATGTTTATCAGCCAAGGTGTCCCTTTCACTAGATCGTTTAAAATATCACTTTCTTTATTTCATCCCATCTACATCACAACTCAAAGAAAATAATTTTTTCTACGAATAACGTGTCATTCAACTTATTCTCAGATATCTGGAAGGATGGCAAATGACGGTAAATAAATAAACACATTGCATATCATGTGTTTGTTTGGGTTCACCGCGTTAATGTTACACTAGAACTTTCCTTTTACGCCATTCATGTTCATGTATTTGGGAAGTTCCTGTGAAGGATGTGGTGGAGTAGCTGCTGTTAATAACTTTGGACCAGAAGGAAAGGCATCATTCAATCACAGCAAAACAGCTCCCAGAGCGTGTTTTAATGAAAGGGTTGTGAATTGCTGTACTTCAGAAATACCCGATTAATTGAGACGTCGGGGGGGTAGTGAGACCATGTGGACTGTGCTGTAGAATGGCCAACACTCAGTCCACACACAAATCCCCGGTGTGACTTAGGGGTTGATTCTGGCACTCATTTTGAATTTGGAAACAAATTGTGTCCAGAATGCATGTTTCACATCGTTTCCTTTCCATGAACTTTCTGATTTGTCTATAAAATCTTACATGGTGTGGACTTGTGAAACAATTCATAATTCAAAACCTGCCTATGGACTGAACTTTTGCTCTGTACAGTGCGTTCTGGTGATGCCGTATCTTCCCTACAGAAGCTCAGTGTACTCATCTTAGTCATTTAAATGGCATTTATTTCTAAAATGTGACTCATAAACTTGACATCATGTGCAATCTAGCACTTAAAATATTCCACAATAATTTGCATTAGTCAACAAAATACATTTTTAGAATTGCACTGTTTTGCTTTGTATGTTGCGCAACGATCTATGAATAAAAATACAAGCGTGTTAACCGTTTTACTCTAAAATGAAAGACAGTTCGGCGTGTACAAGCAGCGGGGCAGTGCTCGTAGCCGGCTGAGTGGTGTGTGTCGAGGTGACAGGCATGATTTGCGCGTTCTCAGGTGCGCCTCTGCGAAAACAGGCTGCAGTGGGCCGCACAGCGGGGATGTTTCGGGGAAAGGGCCCCGTCCTCGTTCAGACAGGTTCTTCAAGGGCGGCGGCAGAGTGCGTCTTCAGAAGGGGCCCATTTGTTTCTCCCCATTCTACAGATCTTAAGGGGGTTTTAACCTCCCCTTTCAAGTACCAAATGGGCGACTTTAAAAACATTTCATGTCGTCTCCAGCGTGTGTGCTTAGGCTCAGAGATGAATGAGCCGTTTATCCAGTCCCGGGTCTTTTTAAATAGCTCTCCTTTTTACAGCTGTCCAGGATGTGAAAGCGTTTTTATCATTTAATGAGCCACAGTGTGATGACTCATCTTTAATAAACAAATGTATACTGAACTGCAGCGTTCAATGTGCGTTCGTTGTCATCGCATATACTGGGCTATCATTCTGCTGGGAACAAGAATGGCTTAGCAGCAGTCCTGGCAGTAGGCCTCAGAACTCATCTCAGTCCCTGCACGTCTTCGGTCCTGAGCGATCCCGCTCATCTTGGGACTACGTCACCTTCAAAACACCGCACATAACACCCTCTGTCATGAATCAGCCCTCGTCTAATAAAAAGTACTCTCTTTTTCCCCTCTTGCTTTTATCTTTCTTTTTTCAGCTGAATTCACCAACCTTCTTGCTGCACTTCAAAAAAAAACAAAAAAAACGGGGGTTGTTGATCTGCCACAGGCCCTCTGTTTAGTGGTGTGGCCCTTTGATCTCTCCTGTTCAGTATGATAAAATAGGTGGGAGAAATGATGGATACAAAAGGGGCAGACAATAGAGTCTTGTTCGTGGGCCTATGTGAAAGGAAACAGATGAATTAAATCATGGTACAAAAAGAGAAAGAGTATGGAAACTAAAGGGATGTTTTTCTCTAAGCGCCAACTCCGTTTACCCATTTTGTATCGCCCTGAACAAGTTGTGCACTTTCAGACAGAAGTAGAACGATGGTCTTTAATGTTTAAGACTAAAGGCTTCTTATAAATATCCACCAGATTAAATGTTGAAGATAATGAATTTTACATTTTACATTTAAAAGTACCTGCTGTCATTTTATTTAGACTAGTTATGGAATGCACCATATAGTGGGGTATTGGAGGTCCAGATCTGAATGTGAAAAGGGGAGAACTGATAACCAGGACGTACTGTCACATACAAACGGAGAAATGAAGACGTTCACTCCAACAGTAGGTTGATCATTTTGCACTCGAGGGCCCCCCAGCGTGTGCTCGTGTGTCAGAGGACAAGCTCATATTATTTCTGACAAGGTGTTGCCGAAAAGAGGAGTGAGCCGGGAGTGCAGGACTGTCAGGGGGAGCGATAAGGAGTGTGAAGGAGAGGGAAGACAGAGGTAAACCATCTGGATGGGGCGTCCTGCGCAGGGGCTCACACGGAGAGCCGCGTTCGCAACGATAGCCGCGGTCTGCAACCACCTCCCAGCGCTGACCCTGTGGGGGAGGAGTTACCGGGGCAAGCGGTGATGTCACAGTCCCTGAGCACAATAGATAAATTGTGCTAATACATCTGTTTCTTATCATTTTCCAGCAGCAGCAGCAGCATTCGAAGAGAATCGGAGTGCTGGACCTGTGCTGTAAATCTCGAGGCAAAAGGTTCAAAAACCTCCAAAATGAAGCGGTGTAGCAGGCTGCCAAAGCAGTAACCTATGGACTTTAAATCAAAAGGCAATCCCACTCGCACTCATCAGTGGAGAGGCGCATGACCCAGAGACAGCCCAAGAGCAGATGAGTTTGGATAGGAGAATAAAATAACAACCAACACTGATTCTGAATTTTCAGCTTTTATCTTCATTTATTTCACCTGACAATGCCCAACTAGTAGAAGAGATATTATTGGGTGTTTTGCCGCACAACAGATGAATTATGGGGCACATTTACCTGGTCCATTTTTAAATAGCAGAACTTAACTTTATATTAAATTTTGACAATAACATTTCGTTTTAGTTTTACTGCAAAAAGAAAAAAAAATTGTTTCTGGGTCCAATGTGCCAAAACTATATTACTATAACTCAAACCAAATGGCGTATTTGTCGGTGGTTCTGAATTCTGGCAGCGGCCACCTTTTTACTTGCAAAAAAAAAAAAAAAAAACAACACTGAAAAATTTCAATAAAATCCACTTCAGTGCTCCGCGTTTTTCTCCTGAGTATAGTTAAAGCCTAGCTGTGTGTGGACATGATTACAGAGTGCCATGGCTCGTACATCAGTGCAGAACCTTGACTTCCAACAGGAAACCCAATGCTGAAGATCAGTTCTGGCAATTCTTTGTTTTGCTGGGAGATGAACACGGCATCTTGCTCAGGAGAACGAGGAGGAGGAAACATTCCTTTCTGCGGCCCTTTCAAATAGACCCAACACAGAGAACACTGCTCTTGCTCAAAGGGGGCCATCCCATTCAACGTGGTCCACAGTTATTTGTGGATCATTTGAATTCCAATGCCCAATCCTGAGATAATTGGGGACTCCCGTTTTCACACGAGAGCTTGAGTTCCTGTGGCGGGTGAGACCCGGAGAGAGAGGCTGCTCGTAATCCTGTCTGCAAACAGGCTGCGGCCTACTGGCAGCACGCAGCAGAAACGGACCTGTTTGCCCAGCGGCTGCGGGGATCCGGAGATGCGCTTTTCACACCGAGCCGAGCACTGACAATTGTTATGGTGCTGTTTATCTACACAGGAACACATGCGCTAGAAACAGGTGAGATGGCCAATCTCAGATTCACATCTGAAACGCTGCCAAAGAGAAGATGCAGAGCAGCTAGTGTTTGCCTCCCTATTAGCAAATCTAATACTGTGGGATCCTGAGAGCAGCAGAGCACTTTTCCAATAGCAATATTTTGTGCTGCAATGGTTGTTATTTTTAGCTTGTTTGCCTCTTTACTACATGCATGAACATAATTCCACTGCAAAATGGAAAACTGAGCTGTTCATTTCTATGGCTAGAAATGATTAGTTCATTAACTATTAGTACATGAAGAGTTTGGTTCCGCAAAGAGATATATTCATTTTTTTTTTTTTGGGGGGGGGGGGGGGGTCTAGTCTGAAGTTCATTCCTAAATATTTCCAAAATAAAGAGGATTCAATCATCAATATATGATTGTTTTATAAGTAAAGAACTTAGGATAGTTAATATCCTTTCAAAAGATATCTTTTGTTAATATCTTTTCCAAAAACAGTTTTTATTTTATGTGAGCAATCATTTTAAGAAGAGTAGAGTCAATTTTTTAAATGGTGGATCTAATTTTGGAACAGAAATCTTCATATATTGCATGAAAAGAGGAAACATTACAAATTATGGCGTGATAGGCTCCTATTCCACGAGGGGTTTAAAAAATTCATGTATCGAACGGTTTAGTCTTCGTCTGTGATTTTTTTGGGAAATCTAAACAGTAGTCTGAATTAGTGGGCATTCTGTTTGAGTATGCACATGTTGAGTGTACACTGTCAGGCCTGGGGCTCCCTTATGCTAAACACGCGAATTTACAGAAAGATCAGGCTTGCAGACGACAGAAACAAGTAGAATTTATTACTTGAGCAAAATGTGGCCTGCATTTAGTCTAAAAAAAAAAAAAATGAAGAAATGGGAAGTGCATTCAACAGAGGAACACAGACTTGGCCCATCTACAGTGCATGCATCCTTTACACCACCCTTGGGGGGCCATTCATAAAGCTCACTGTCATTTGTTTTCAGAGCAGAACAGAATAATACAGCCCCACAGTGTAAGGGTTGCTCAAATCAAACTGAAATTTCCATTGCACGTGGCAGGGGAAAACATGTCAAAAATACACAATAAAAATGTAGGCATTTCAATGATCAGTACAACAAAAACAAAATGAAATGCCATCTGCCCATTGCTGCTTTTATTTTGACAGTTGATTATGCTGTATTCTCGTGTGATTAAATAAATAACATTATGCAAATTATAATTGTTTTAGAACTTTCCTTTGTTACATAGGGCATTTTGTGCACATTCCTTGCACATATTACCTTCAATGGTAATTACTTCTTCAGTACTGATGTAACCACCATCACCATCTCCTTTATGTTCCTCCTCTAGCTAATTCACCGAGGACACAATGACTGATTTGTAGGAGCGTTTACTGCCATTTTATGTTCCTCCACAGCTTCATTGTACAAGAAGAGGGATCTTTCAGCCTCTGAAGGGTAACCCTATGGACCGACTCTCACTTGACAACTGAATAAAGGTTCAAAGGGCATCGCCCTACTAAACCCAATCTGTCTCTCTTGACAAAATCTCGAGCCCTCCCTTGAAAAAATACTCACTGCTGGATGCACTCAAACCTACAGAGGAGTGGGGTCAGGGCTATTGTTACAAATGGCCATCGGGCAATGGGGAGCGGGCCCTGCCTGGGAAAAATCCGCCCGCCCTCCGAAATGAACAATTACCTCTCAGCGTGAGACATTAAACATTAACTCGTCAAGACTGTGCTTAAAGCCGCCGGAAAGGAAGTATACACCTTCTCTTCATATATCTTCAGTGACCTGTGAATAGCCTACCCTAGTGAACATCTAGCAAATAAATGGGAAAAAATGAGCATGTAAAGTTATTGGGGGGGGGGGGGGGGGGAAGAGAAGAAGTGCTCCTCAATAGAGTAAGACACGTTGAGAAGTCAGAGAGTCTGGAAACAGGCATAGACGTAGGTCGGCAGCAGCGGTCTGTCCTCTGAGGAAAGTTATCATTTTAAATACAGCTGTGATACATGTTGTAATTAATTTACTGCGGCTCTCCCGGATTTATGAAATGCAACAAAAATCTAACTATCTTGAGGGGCATAATTTACTGGATAGCCAGAACAAGAACGTCATTCAAAACCCAGAGAGACTGAAACGACTGAATGAAGAACTCTTAGCGGAGTGTGTGGGATGTCACATTGAGTAAAAGAAACACACTAAAATGCTGAAAGGTTCTTAAGGCCAATACCTAATGGTGCTCTTTACATTGGGTGGCCTTATATAGAATTCAAAAAGGACAGCGTAGGCAGACATTATGAACATCATGCTAGGCTGTTTGTTTATACACGGCCTACGGAATGATGAAAACCAAACTGCACATTATTAGGAATTTAGAATTCCTGCTGGACAGATACTGCATGTTCAGTCCCAAAAAGAATAAATAAGGAAAGAGAGGTCATCCTAACATTGCACCACATAATTTTACTATACTTAGTACTTACAATTCAACTACTTTTGACACTGCAGTTAAACTTCCTGAACTACAATCCTCTATAAAGCTACTTGTTGCCATAACAGCCCTGATACCAAATTATTTCCTCCATTTGGTTACATGCAATTTTTTACTAAATTTTTATGCAGATGTAGTGAGACTGGAGTAGTGGTAAGCGAATCAATTACTGAGTCTAATGGATAAACAAATTACCAATACTAAAGTTAGGGCAAGGGATACACTACTAAATCAAGTTCCCAGGAGTAATTACCACTGGATATATTGTATACAATTTCAATGCGAGGCCACTAGCGAAGATACTTTGGCATAGTTGGTGCCATCTGGAATTAGTATTAGTCTAGAATTAGTCTGCATCAGGAGACCCTTAGACTATGCAACAGCTTCATGTAAAATCTTTGTATAGCCACCAAAGGTCTAGCATTCCCCATATTGCACACCATGCCATCTTGTTTTTTCAAAAGCAGGGAGAACAGGTTGATTGTACTTAAGCAGGCACTTCCAGAGGTCTCCCGACACTATCTGCTCTATGCCACAGGTCCTGAGGACCCCTGTGTATGCTGGTTTTCATTCCAAACACAACCAGCAATCCCAGAATTTTAACAATTTGTATCGTTTTGCTTAATTGTGTTTTTTATTAAATAATGATTTGAGATTATTCACCCTCTCAAGCCACATTGTCACAAATAGTTATGTCATGAAGAATAAAATCCCCATATTCACATTGTGCTACACTGAAAAACAATTTTTTAAAGGATCAAATTTAAGACTGAGCTGAATCAATAGCCTCCCATTCGGTGAAAGATTTGGACACCTTGCCACTAAAATTAACCATTTGGTAGATTTAAAAAAAGAGGAATTGAAAGACAGAGCAAATGATAATCCAACACCATGTTAATATGTCTAAGGAAAAAATATTAAAGAATTTTAACAACCATAACTGAGCAACAGACTGGCTGGTACAGAGACCAGCATACACAGGCGTCCCCAGGACTTAGTTTGAGCGTCATCGTTCCACACCACTGGCGTGACAGCAGGGGGCACTATTGGAATCAGGCAGTCTGGCACGACTCCAGAAGCTTGCAGGTGTTACCAGGCGTCAGCAGCACCAGCAATTTATGTTTCTGCTTCTTTTTATCCCAAGACGTGTATGACCGTTGCCTCAAATATTACTAAAAATGTGTATGAATAATAACATTGTTCATCAGTAAATGCAACCATACCTCATACAACCAAATCACAGTAGTACATTTTTGAGAATGCAACAAGGCAAAAAATAAATAAAAAATAATGGGTAGAATATTCTGTTGTAACAGTCAACTCATTGTAAATAACTATTTATAGACCTTTTAACCTTATGCATCACCTAGGTAAATATAGGGTGAATCAATTAGATCCAAATTTACTTTTCCTTTTATTTATCCAAATTTTGCTGGAAAGCAAAAGTTTGTAATAACGAACAACCTTTAGAAACACTGCAGCAAATAAAAGGAAATACTTGAGTGGAGGTTAAAGTTTAGTCATCAGGATAATGAGATCAGCCCAAAACTCCTCTATCATTCCAAACATAGTGTAAAATCGATTTTCCAATCATCAGCTAACCATAGTGCCGGGGGAAAAAAAAGAAGCTAAAATTATCCACATGTAGTTTGGCTGATAATGCCAAGAGAGCAAGACAATGCGGGGTCAATAGCAGTGTGCTTTAGACCTGAGGTTTAACTCCAGCCCTAGCAATGCCCCTTGCATGCTTAAATTACCGTTATTTCCAAAAATTGGTGCAATGCCAAATGAGATGTAGGGTGTGCCTCTGTGAGCAAAGAATATGAATGATGACAATTGTAATATAAAATTCTTACGAAGCAGCCAAAAAGTGTATTGAGCCCAGTCCACCTTGGGATGGTACCAGCGGTTTCCTCAATAGTAGAAATTACACATCTTGGAAAAAATGGTCGACCTAAATCCCATCCTCCAAAAAAAGCAGGCTTATGGTTATTGTATTCATTTTATTGAATACATATCCCTATTTATTCACACTCTTGCCGCGGGGCCACAGAGTCTTGAAATGCTATACCATTTGGCAGACCAAACTATACCGTTGCCCCATGTTGAATTGGTTCAAAATGCTGCTGCAACAAAAATAAATGTGACCATGAAACACCTGCCTTTGCCTGTTTTCATTAGTTTTCTATTGAACACTGTGCTGACAACAGAATCTGGACAATTTAAAGTTTTAGGCCCAGATCTCCTTACGTCAGAGAGCTCATTATTTTACAGATTTTACAGCAAGGCCGCAACAATCACAGAATATTCATATTTTCATTGCATCAAAGGTCAGAACACAGTTGGAATAGATGCAATTGTGTGTGTTACTTGAAAAATAACGACTTACCAATAACTAACTCACATAACCTGAAATGCTACGGACAGGGACACTACCACAGTAAATCTGAAAGGTGCAATTTCACATAAACACAGAGGGACCAAATGAACCAGTCCTTCCTGAACACCACAGAATTCACTTTTTTCATTTTATCCATTCAAAAGTTAGTTTTCTGTGGGCCTTTTTTTGTTACACTTACTGCATTGACGATTGTGTCAACATGGCCATTTCATCTTCAAGATTTATGCTAAGGTTGACTGTGTGAAAGTGTTCAATGTCCATCTGTGAAATTTTTAATATCCCAATATTTTACATGGGTTTTATTGTGGTTGTACTGGAAGTAAGGTACCTTGAATAATTTCTTTCCTAAATTGTCTAATATGCACCTTTTATTATTGTCTTAACGTCCACTTTGGAGGACTGCAAAACATTTTTTATTTTTCATTTTAAATTGCTTTAAATAGGCCAGGAAAAATGATTAGGAATACATAATCAAAATGCACACATCATTTTTGAGCACTGGGTCTTCATTGAAATGGTTCTGTTTTCCTGTACAAACTTGGGTTATTGCACCCCCTTGTGGATTATTTTCCTCTACACAGAGGTCTTAATATTCTTGGAACTTAGAAGAAACATCAAAATTTGAATGAATTTATTTCATTTAATTTTATTTGACAAATATATATGAATGCTTACTTCTTAAAGGGGTATTCAGAGAAGTGTTTACACAAATTCTATTCCCCCTAAATAAACAAAACTAAGAAATCATGTGAATAGTAAAACACCTACATGATATAACAAAACATTTCAATTTGTGCCTTAGGAGACAATTCTACAGTATGAAACAACGCTGACAAGCCTTTTTGCCGGCGCGCAATTTTACTGACACGTGTGAAAGCTAGCTTCCTTCTCATTGACAGTTTCTGATGCACATTATTTCAGCTTTTTTAATTCAATGTCTAACTTCAGGAATAAAGACACACATAACTTCTCAATATGGATTCTCAATTCAAATGAATGCTGAGGAACTTTCAGACGCTGCCTCAGGGACTGCCTCTGACTTTACACACTTCAATCCAAAAGTTCAGGGCTGACGTGAATTTGCACAACGACCTTTAAGGCACACAAACTTTAGAAGCCCACCAAGGGCAATTTTTGGCAATGCATTGGTCCCACCAGGCAGTCCTCTCTTCATACAACTATAAATGTAAAACAAAATAAAAGCAAGGAATACAGCAAAATAAAATAATAGGTTATACTCATCATACAAGAGGAGGTAAATTCTTTCCTTTCTGTTAAAAAAAATGTACTGAAAACTAAAGTTAAATTTAGATCTAGTCAAGGAAAGTTTCGAGTCAGTCGGTCAGCGCTATATTACAAATGAATGCAATCCTATTTCTTAGACGTGTAAGCCGACATGGTGATGAATTAAACTCTAAAGAGAATGCAGCTCAGTGAAGGACCTCTTCTCCTGTTGCATGAATGCTTGAAGGCTTTTTTTCCCTTGCTGGAAAGTACTCTCCTGCCTTGAGAATGGCAAGATCACCAAGACCCGAAGGAGCGTCTCAATATTACAAAAACACCGTATGTCAAACACCTTCAGCGTGTCCAGCACGGTTGCGGGCAGGTAGCCAGCAATAGGATCTTTCCACTTGCTGTTCCAGGACTTGAGCTCACAGGCTAGCGAACCAGTATCAGGAAGATCATCTCTGTAAATGCAGGACACAATGTGCTCCATGCAACTAGGCTCCATTTTTGACAGGACGTAAGGCACAATCGTCAGACATCTCATGGCACTGAGGGTGTGGTCCGAGAAGAGTTCAGTGACCTCGGTGATAGAGTGCTCCACAGCTTTTACACTCACAGTACTGCTGTAATGGTTACTGAGTAGCTCTTCCAGCGCTGGTTGCAGCAGCCTGATCTGCAGCTTTGCAGCCAGAGACCTAGCCTCCCTGAACCAGGCATCATGGTGGACAGTAAGGTTACTCTTCACCTCGTTTAAGGAAGCCAGAATGGCAGGCAAGCAGTTCACAGCTGAGAACGTATCCAGGGGCTTGCCCTGTAGGCTCTGGCTGAGGTTTTTGGTAAGGCCCGTAATGTTCTTCAGTGCTATGACTGAGAAGACAAACTCAAAATCACTGACAGCACTGGAAAAGACCCTGGCCTGGTTCTGGTGAGAGTCACTTGTTTGCCTTCTTGCAATCTCATAGAGGGTGAGAGTGACCGCTTCAAGGAGCTCTGCTATGACCTCAAACATGTCGTGACTCTTGCCCCAGTCGCTTGTCAGCCTGTCCTTCAGCTCAATCCCCTTGCTATCATCTTGCGGGAACATCAAGGTGATCTTGTCTTCCAACATGGCCCACAACTCCACATTGTTGGCAAACCATAACAACATCTTTTCCATGGTGGCCACACTGTGAGTTATGCCAGGCACAGGAGAGGACTTGGCGAGCCACATATTGAGAGACACAGAAGAACTAATGGTGCGTGTGGCCAATGAGTACTTCTGTGAAATGATGGCAGACACAGCTCTCATGTGAGAGCCAACACTCCCCGTGCTAAGCACAGACTGTCCTCTACAGAACTCCATGTTAAGTCCCCATTTCTCTGACAGCACAGTCTCTATGGTGTCCGCAAAGGCTGTGGGGTCCTCACAGTAGGGGACGAGAGCCACAGATTCCTCGCACTGAGTGTCCTGCTTGTCCAGGTACCTCACAGTGACAGGGATGTAACGTTCACCCTCAATGTCAGTCACCTGCTCAGTGATGACTGAAAAGAACTGCGAATCCCATAATTCCTTGAGAATTTCCTCTCTTACAGAGGGACTGTAGAAAGACATTACACTGTGACCACTTTTACCAGATTTCTGCTCGCCCGTTTGCAGTTCTTCTACCGTGTTAATCAAGGCTGACTGCATCCCACTGAGCTCTTGAGAAACTGCAGAACTGTTTTCATGTACAATTTCATTTTCCGCTTCTATAAATAAGTAAATAAGTAAATTAGTAAGACGGTAAATAAATAAAATGCATACATAAATAAATGAATGAATGAATGAATGAATGAAGCCAAAATGCAAAACAGTAAGAGAGAGTCTTGTACTTCTGGATTATAAAATGTTCAAACATTGATTTTACTTTCTAAAGCTATTACTCTCACACAATTGAACAGATCAGCACTACCTGCCCTAAATATTTAAAATGGCTCCATTTAAAAAGTTAAAGCTCACTTTCCTAATTATCCACAATCACATATTAACACATTAGTCATTACTAACCACTTTCCAGCTTCAGGATTTCAACTGTCCGTTGTACCTGGAAATCAAAAAGGAAACCTAAGGTATACTTAAAAGTGATTTGAAGGCAACAGATTCTAGAAAATGGCCTAGACTTTCATTACATAAAGTTTATGTTTTTCTCTCTTTACTTTTCTCTTTACACCACATTCAGTATAATTAAAGGGAAGATGCCTTAGCTATGGATTCACATTTGTGTTACCGAAATAACTTACCTGGTGAAGAAATGTGCTTCTGTCTGGATCCACATCAATGCACTTGTCGAGCACATCCTCCAAAGCTTGAATTGCTGTGTGATGCATATGGACCATGACGATGTCCATTTTGTTATTCTTACATACACAGCTTTTCAGGAAATCCCTCATTGAGTTCAGAGTTGTTTTCATGAGATCACATTCCATGCTGACACTCGGCAGTACAGCTGCTATCTTCAGCAGAGTGCTCACGGTAGAGTGGTCTTGTGATTTTGGATGGAGCAGAGTCTCAGAAATGGAAGCTGGCGGAGAAACCTCTTGACATTTCTCTTTCCAAAAACTTGCCCAATTGCAGATATCCTGTTCAGCCGAGTCCGGTTCTGGGAGGTCAGTCTGATAGACACTAAGCAGCTTCTCAGTGAATTCAGAGTCAACAGCCTGTGTATTACACGTTGGGAGCAGAGACAACACCTTCAGAGCGTTCAAATGACTTTCAGAAAAGTTGTGCTTCAACTCCTCCATCAGCAAGCTCAAGACAGGCTTACTCAGTGTCTCCCTGTAATATGCTTCAGGTGACTCATAGCTGCTTGACTTCTCAGGAAAACAGACCTGTCCAGAGGCTACCTTAGTGGCTAGCTGAGTGGCTTCCTCAAACCATGGAGAATGGACCATATTTATGTTCTCAAGGACATTACTTAGAGACTCTATGATTGGTGTCATCTTATCCACCTCGCAGATGATGTCAGCAGGATTTCCACACCGGAAAACGGTGCTGCAGTTTCGGAGGGGGGCGCAGACATTCTTCAAAATCACCATTGCGACCACAAAGTCTGCCTCCCTCACTGCCTGGGAGAGTATGCCTGCGTGCAATGACATGGTGCTGTTCCAGATGCCACTGGCATTGCTGCTCACTGAGTCCAAGCAGCTCAGCACTCCCTCCAGTGTGTCGACCAAAATGTCAAAAAAGTCTTCTCTCTTCTTCCATCTGGAACAACAGGTCTCTGGAATTTCTGCCAAGGCCTCCCTGGGTGTGTTCAGTAGTACGTCCACGGCCTGAGCCAGCTCCCCCTCCAACCTTGGGGACTGGTCGAAAAAAATCACAAGATCCTCCACTATTTCCAGCACTCTGGTAACAGGAGCGCAAGGTAGACTTGCCACTAGCCAATAGGCAAGCCCGCAGGACTCACTGGGTGTGTTCACTGCCTGGGGATACCTTTCCAAGATATTCAAGGACATGCTCTTCAGGCACAGGCCCTCTGTGCCCACCCGCATGTACGCCTGTCCACGGCAAAAGTTCATCTGTAGTCCCCAGTCTTCTGTAAGGACTGCCTCCAAGCTTTTCGACCGTGCATCACTATCACACCCGTCATCAAATGGTATGAAACCAAGAAGTTCTACCTTCGGCACACAACTGGCTACATATCGTATGAAGGTGGGCAGATACTTCTTATCAGCAACAGTTACAACTTTGTCAGTAATGAGAGAAAAGAAAGGAGATTCCTGAGCTTCAGAGAGTATTGCATGCCTGATAGATTTCACAAGACCATCCAGAATGTCCTTCTCTTCAATGCCAGATGAACAGTGGTCATCTCTTTCTGCCCAGTGGCACATGCCAAGATCCTGCACGAGTAGATCTTGGTCTTCCTTGGAAAGTTCTGAAAATAAACAGTTCTTCCTCGCCAGCAGAGCAGCCTGTTTGAATACAACTTCAAGACTGTGCTGGTTATCTCCAGAATGTCCATTCGCATCCACAGCGTTCAGCAGCGGGTCTTTCTTTTCTTCAGTGGAATGCTCCATTTCAGAATCCTCTAGTCCCTCTTTGAGATATTCCCCTGTGGAATAAAATATATTCACAAGTTTATCTAAACAAGTACACAAACACAATTGCCACAAAAATGTATTAATTCAAGATTTTAAATTCCTATTCTCAAAAACCAAGAAGAAAATCTCTGTAGGCCTGTTGCAAAATCCTCCTAAATTCACTGTAGCTGCTGGTGCAGAGCGACTACAGGCGGCTGGTCAACCAGCAGAGCTGTTCTTCTGGGGAATCTTTGCCAACTCAAAGCCCCTTCGCTGGAAAATGCTATAGCCTATTAAATGGTGCAACACAAATAAAATGTGTGCAAGTTTAAGTTTAACTATTATGCTTCACTCCACAGGGCTCTAAACCACTGTTGGCATCAACAGAATTTGATCACGTGGTCATTACATTTTGATCATGGGGCACAACAGAGCACTGAGGAGGACATCATCTGGACCACCCTGAAGGCTGCAAATAACCACAACCCCAAACTTTATCAATTGTAAAATGCAGAATTTATCCATTCCGACAGGTTCCACAACTTTCTCATAAAGAGGATTAGAGATGCATCTCAGTGTGACATTTATTCTAAAACAATCTATTCCAGCTAGCTATTTTAATTATGCCTTCATTATGAGAACACTCAGTACATAGTATATCCATTCCTAAGACAAGAACAGAATGTATAAGCACAAACAGTAAAGCTAAGACTTACCCTCCATATGTGTTTCGGCATGCTTCACCAAACTTTTGGATTCTTTATCCTGAAAACATAAATTTCAAACATCAAACATGCGCATCCTACCAAACCTCATCAACCATTTACCTTTTTAAGAATGTCAAATCTAAAAAGATATAAAGCTGAAATACATCCACAATATTCTAAAATACAGACTCCACACTTACCAAGCACAGGCCCTCTAGTGCCTTTGGGGTAACCTTCAAACACTGGGCAACCATCCTGTCCAAATCTCGGGTGAAGTTGATTCCCACTTTCAGCATAGCTAAGCACGAAGACCTCTCCTTACTCAGAGTTTCCCTCAAGTAGTCCTGAAACAGCTTGTGACGCATGGTTTCTCCACATTGCTCCAGGGCCGTGCTAGGCAGCACACACATTATCCTCAGCAAGGTGTTGATGTTTCCGAAGTACTGCATGAGTGGAAGGCGGAGAGTCTGAAAAATGGTGTCCGGTATGGTTACGGTCACCACTTTAGTCTTCCACTTTACCCTCCAGCAGCACAGTTCAGTGAAGAAGTTGTCAGGGTCTGGAAGATCACTGCTGTAGAGAGGGGGCTTCGATTTGAGAATCTCGAACATATAACTCACAGTCACAGAACAGGGGACCAGAGAGAGGAAGTTCAGGGCTTCCTTGTGATCATCAGAGAAATGATCCTTCACAGCATTGATGAGGCTGTCCACAAGTGGAACGCTCAGTGCATCTTTGTAGTAAATTGCTGGTTTCAACATGCCATCCCTGGGAATGGGAGCATTTTCAGGCACTTTGATTTGCACGCTTAGGTTTTGTGCCAATGCACAAGCTTCATCAAACCAGTTCTGATGGAAAACCTTGATATTGGTTTTCACCCTGTTCAGGGTGGCCACAATTCCGCTGATCTGGCAGAGCTGAGATGCTGCACTGAAGTGGTCCTTCTGGAGGCCAGCGCTGAGCTCTCTTGTGAAACAGGAGGCATTTTTCAGGGCAACCATAGGCACAATGAAATCAAAGTCCCTTATTAAGCCCAATAACCTGTCTGCCTGTTCAGGGATATTGGCTTTCCAGCGCTGTGGCTTGCTGTTCTTGATTTTGTCCAAACACACAACTAAAGGTTCCAACATCTGCACAAAAACCTCATAAGAGTCATGTTTTTCAAGCCAGACTGAACAGAATTTCCCTTGCAGCTCCTGAACTTTTTCATAACTTTCCCTCAGGCCCTCTGCTATTACCAGATCCAACTGTTTTTCCAAAGCAGGATCACTGCTGAAAAAAAGCAAAACCTCACCCATAGTATCCAGTGCTCTTGTGATCGCTGGTACAGGTATCGATTTGGACCACCATGTATTAAAGGAATAGCAAGAGCTGTGCGTGCAGATCGCAAGGGGGTACTTTTCCTGAATTTTGCATGCAAATGCCTTCAGCTTGTATGAGACATCACCAGACCCAAGGTAGGCCTGGCCTCTGCAGTAGTTCAAGTCCAGGTTCCACTCCTCGGTGATAATGTGGTGAAGGCGCTCAGACATAGCATCGCAATCCAAATCAGCTTCTATGAAGCCCATCAGCTCAAGCCTCATAACATCAAAACTGTCCACAAACCTGAGGAAGAGGGGAAGGTGGTCCTTGTCCCCGAGAGTGACCACACGATCAATGAAGAGCGAGAAAAAAGAGTTTCCAACCTCAGAAAGGATTCCCTGTCTCACAACATCCTCACAAACTGAGAGGACCTCCTTCATCTCTGATCTAGTGACATACTCCATCTCTCCTCCTTGTTGTACACTGGCCTCCACAGGCTGGTTGTTTTGACTTCTGCAGGCCACTGTCAGGGCAGACTGCAGAGCCGCTTTCAGAGATTCCTTGTCTGGCTCTGCGCACTTCAAGTGATCCCGAACCGTTTTCTCTTCCTCCACCTCAAAAGTCATTATTTTCGTGTCCTCAATCTCCTCCTTTAAATAGTTTTCAGCACCTTCAGATGCTGAGAGAGAGCAAAAAAAAAAGATTATAATTAGGTACATTCATTAAGTATAGGAACTGCAGATATGTGTATGAATACACAATGTAAGTTACCTGCAAGCTGTGCTTTGTTGAGATTATCCTCCTGTAGAAAAAATAACATTGCAAACATAAGTATGAATAGATCATACACGATACACTAAAATGTTATTTTTAGGTGCAAAGTAAAACATTTTGAAGTTCTCAGATCTTATTCAGTGAAGCAAGTAATACAATATTAAGACTGACACATCCAGACATACATCCATATAAACCAAAGGTTTTTACCATAAGCAATAACTGCAGTATGTCAGGATGCTTCTGGATGAAGGATTCAACCATGTCATCAACACTGAAGTGCACATCTTGATTGACAAATACGAATGCCATGTTGCAGAGTCTCTGGTCTTCTGGCGTAGCTCTCAGGTAGGAATGGTACCGGTCTAAAACCATATCATACTGTCCATACACATCAGCCTCAGCATTTACACAGGGGATGGTACCAAGGACTTTCAGCAGGCTCTGAACATTTGGGTAGAATCCAATATCGGGGATCTTCAAAGTCCCAAAGACCGTGGTAGGTAGAATCCTGCGCTTGCTGGCATGCTTCCACTTGACCTCCCAGCAGCCGAGCTCATCATAGAAAGAGTCTGGTCTGGCCAGATTGTTCAAGTTGGCATCCGCCACCTTGTCCCTGCGTATGCTGAAATTGTGGTCTGCCATGTAAGAAGGTACCAGAGACAGCCATCGGAGAATTCGCACCATCTCTGTGCTGAACACTTTCTTTACTTCCTCGATAAGGTACTGCAGAATTTGAGTGCTCAGCATCTCTCTGTAAAAGTCTTCTGGAGAGCACTGGGCAATTTCCTCTTTGCTTTTACCTTCAGAAGTCTCTGGCAGAGTGATTCCCACTCCCAGCTTCTTTGCCTTACATACAGCGTCAGAGAACCATCTTCTGTGGAATATGGCGATCTCTTGCAGCTGTTTATTAAGCAACTTTAAGGCATTTGAGATGGTGTACTGCAAAGTACTACTGATGCTAATCGTTCCTTTGAGACTTGGGTTGAGGATGCTGACGCAACACAATGTGTTCTTTAAAACAACAAGTGTGATGATGAAACTGAAATCCATCAGTACTGGACGCAACCTGGCAACCTGCTCTACAATGTCCATGTCATTTGCATTTATCTCATTAATGCAGCAAAGCAGTGGCTCTAAAATATCTAACATTGTCTGGAAGGCATCTATGCCATACTCCCAGTGGTTCTGGCAAGCATCCTTGATCCTGTCCACCTCCCCTTTCATGTGCCCATACAGGGAGGTGATCTTTGCCTCTACCTTCCCCCAAAGAGTCGAAGATGATCTCAGCAGGGTTGCGACTTCTTCCACAGTGTTAACTACCTTCTGGATGGAGAGGATAGGCATGCAGCGGATCAGCCACATGTTAAAGGCGTAGGGGTCACTTGGCGCCAACACCACCTGTGGGAATTCCCGTAGTATCCTGCTGGACAAGTCCTTCATCTTCTGGCAGATGCTCCCAGTGGTCAGGTAGGTCAGCCCCCTGCAGTGCTCCATACGCAGTCCCCACTTGTTTCGTATTGCTGAGAGGAGCATGAAAACCAAAGTATCTGCGTCTACATCGCACGGAAGGAACCCCATTAGGTGCTTTTGAGGGAATCCAGCTACGGTGACCGACCTGATGAACACCGGTATTTGCTCCTTTCCCTCGATGTTCACCAAATCCTGCAGTAGGATAGAGAAGAAGCGGGCAGACCGTAGGCTATTACGCATCTCTTCCCCCATGAGGTCCTCACAAAACTGGAGCATCTCTTTCTGGTCAATTTTTTCTGCGCATACAGGGCTGAATCGAGATAGTCCTCCATGGCTACCCATGGGCTCAATGGCATTGGGATTAGTACTGCTGCTGATGCTGAACCCAGTGACGGCAAGGGTTTCCTTGAAGTACAGTTTGAGGGTTTCCTTGGCTTTGGAGATGGAGGTATCTTCTTTGACTTGTGGTTCCAAGTTTTCTCCCATCTCCTCCTCTGCCACAGCTGGGGGGCTCTCATCTTAAATAAAAATTAGCAAATGCATTACAATATATTACTCACACAAATTAAGCACAAAAAATCTGCTTTAAATTCAGATAATATCAATAGGGAACTTAAATCACAAGGCACTTTCGTCACAAATATATACCTGTCTGAGAAGACAAGTATATGTTTGTCTCGTCAGAACTTGTTGAATCTATGCTACATTAAGAATTTTATTTATCCTGGGAAATTGTAAACCGACTGTTTCAGATCATACATTCAGCTGTGGGGAATGAGTGTTTTGTGCTGTCTGCTCAATGTACTGTGTGCAACTATCATAGAATTTTGTGGGCTGTGGTAGTTGACACAGTACATTGGTTGACACAGTACATTGATCAGACGGCACAAATCACTCTGAAGGTATGATCTGAAACAGTCAGTTTACAATTTCCCAGAATAAATAAAATTCTTAACGTAGCATAAATTCAACAGGTTCTGACAAGACAAACATATATTTGTGCTACAACCTTTAAAATAGAGGTGGTGATGGGACACTTCACTCTGAGACACCTGACAGTTCTTGCAATACTTTTTGTGTCATTATTAGCCATTTTGTTTGGATGGCAATAGCAAAAGTCAAATAAATATTAGTATATTAGTATTAGTATACAAGTATATCAGAAGACTGCATCTGATTCAGCTGCAATGCTGCTTGTGCAGGTGAGGGTTGCATAACTGCTATGTCAAGCCATAATTGCATTTTCCTCAAATGGAAGATGCGGAAGGGACAGGAACTGAAATTATGAAAACAAGGCCACACCAACCTTTAGTTTTCTTTGCAGCTTCAAGCTCCTCCGCAGTCTAAAAGTTAAAAAAAGGTAAATGAATTTTAAAAAATAAACAAATCTCAGTTTCTGTAAAAGCATGTCTGGAGAAAATAAAACATAGCTTGTTCTTTCATATATCCTCTGAAATAAGGACTTTTTTAAATGATGTGGTATGGTAGGCAGTCTGAAAACAAGGCGAACCATTGAGAAAGGATCATTTTCAGCAATAAGCATGAAACTGGTACAAACCAACTGTATGATTAGCGTTAGCCTTGTAACACCCAGAAAATTTGGAAGCATACATTTGAATGGGGTGATGACTGGGTCTCTGAGCAAATGACAGAACTTTTATTCATCTCAATATTTACTGGGATCCTGGAACCAAAAGACATTTTACCTACTCACACACGTGCACACATGTATACACACACGCCATGGACTTACAGATTCTCGGACACGTTTCCTGTTGCGACTCTGTGGATTGTTCAAGTGACTTGTGAAGTCAAATATTGTTGGAACAGCTCCATCCTTTAGAACTGTTCTTAAAGCGCTCTAGGAATGAAGGAAATTATTATTTTTTTTTTAATACATGCATTACATTTTAATTTTATTGATGTATGGTACAATACACAGGTCATGACATAGTATTGGGAATCCTGGCCATTATATCTGCCATTATAAAAAGAAAAAATGTAATGTATTATGAGCAAAGATATTCTACCATGCTTGACATCAACCTATTTTTGGCTGGATGCCAGCCCTACAAACGAGAATGTCTGTGACTGAGTCACTGAGTGATGAAGTTACACCATTGGTCGGTCCAGCCATATACTAGGTTTTGACATGGTCTTGTTACATTAAATCTAAAAACTGCAGCTTTTATGGGATTTCCAGCTTTCTTTGGAAAGTGCTCATTTGTCTACATGTCTCAACTGAATTTTAATCTGCAGTTCTTGACTCCACAAATGCAGGGAGGAGGGCATCTTCCTGAATGGGACAGTTTTAATTCTAAGCGTGACAATAATGAACACAAGGAAATCTATTGCAGAATTTCTCTCCTAAGGTAGCCTCCAATATTTGCCGTGACACAGAAATAAATGAGCCATGTTGTAGATTGGGAAGTAAGCCCAATCAGCACTAAGATGATACAACCACAGTGAAAATGAAAGTGTCTGCTATTAAACTCCCTGGCTTGATCTCATAACCGCAACCACAACCAACAGGAAAAAACAACTAGGTAGCAATGCATAAGAGTAGTCTAACACATAGTGCAGGGAAGTTAAAACTGATCTGTAAATCATTGTGTTCCTTCAAGGGTTTCGTCCAAGTTTTGAAATAAGCAGGTCTGTGATGTTTACACATCATTTGCACTCTACAGCCTAAAATAATTAGTGTTCCATGCATATCAATTTTGTTCATCTGATTTTGGTGAAGTACTATAAATATGCTATCTGTTTGCAAAAATACTGGCGGCAATAAGTTAAAACATAGCCCAATGCTTGGAAAGTTAGTCAGTCAACAAGACAACAATACACTTTAGAAGTTGCATCAGATTGCCAGCTGACTACATTACCTAACTTTGGTAGGACTGACTCCCTTTTAACAAGCATCCCCAAGTAAATGGCTTTCCTGCTAAGGATGCTAACAATGGCATGCCAATCTGTGAAGAATTTAGAATAAAGAGCACCTCATAGTGCTCAGCAAATATGCTTTGCAGACTAGAACGTGATATAGCAATGAATGAACATAAGAGCAGGGACAATCAGATATTTGGGGCTTGTGTTAAGCAGGGATGTGATCCCTCCCCCATCTGTGTGAATGAACAAAGCTTACAGTGCAAGGCAATGTCAGCAGTTATTCTGTATAGTTTAAATGACAATGACATAGGATTTTTGAACAGTAGGCAAATTGCTGAGGCATATAAATTAGGAAGCAAACATGAGCAACTTGGGTACTTACATGCCTGCATATCAGGGAGGGTTCAAAGTGATTTGCACAGAGTTTATAAAGCCTATGCAACTGTTCAGGGGTTTTCTTCTCAAGATCAGGCCTGCGGCAGTTATCCAACCATTGCTTACATCTAAAATCAGTGTGTGAGAGAAGGAAGCAGAGTTATAGTAAAATGAGCAATGCAGGAAATTAAATGATCAAAAATTGATTGCGTCATGAGAAAAACAAAGATTTCAACCTCTTCAGGCATGCTCTAATAAACAAAACAAGAAAACAACATTACAGAAGATGACGATTTTCTGTATTATCTCTAAAGGTTGGATTGTAGAAGTGCGATTTTTTTAGATACCAAATTAACCTGAAATATGATTTTTAAAACTGAACTCGTAAACGTCAGCTAAGCATATTTGACATTATAAGGTATGCAAGGCTTTACCTAGAGACAGCTGCAACAATGTTAGTAGCTTGGCAGCTACTTAAATGAACTTACAAGCACATTTATTTAACTTTTAATTCATACAGAGAAAGATTTTAGTACGCACATTTACATTCAGTATTAGTAAGACTTCTAGAAATGCTACTAGCTAGCCAAAAGGCTAAATGTTTCAATTCATTGGGGGCGGCTAACCGGCCAGCTAGCTAGCAGCAAGTACGTCAAGTAACCTAAAATGAATATTCTAGTTAACTTGGTTTAACTGATGCGCATCAACATTTACAGCAAAAACTAACTCGCTACTGTACAATACTTACCGCTCTGGGTCCAATGGAAACCTAAAGAACGCAATGTTGGATTGGTCTGTGCACTGATTACAATTCGCTGCGGCACAGCAGTCGGGCATTTTGGACTGCACGCACTCGCTGATTCACAGTAAATTTTGCATCACACAAACTTACGAAATGACTCAAGAAACGTCTAAAAATTAGTAGGTGTTATGTTTTACAATTAATATTATAACAGGTGCCCACGCGGCTATTCTACGTCTAAAAACACTTGCTCCAAAACTTGTACTTCTAACGCGATACAATTACTCGAGCGGGCATAAACCAGGAAGAACACCTAAACAAAACGGAAACAGATACCGAGCCTGTATGGCGCACTGATCTCTGGTACGGCGATAGGAACTAGCTCCTTCAAATAAAATTGAACAAACATCAATATCCGTCTATTGTTTGAATATAGTATTTGTTTTAAGCATCGAAAAAGAGTAGTGGTTCTGAAGTTATTAACAAGAAGGTTTCTGTTAAATATCTCCAGTACACCACGAGGTATTGAACGCTTCTGTCGTCACGTGACGGTCGCTTTAGCCACTCCCCTCAGTGACTCATCGAGCAGAAAACAATTTCTGTCATCGTGACCGACATTTTAGGCTTTGGGTGCTAAAAGACTTATTTTAGGGCTTCATCGTTTAGAAAAAAATTAAAATGATGAAACCCATATACCTTACTTTAAAATGTAATGTAATACGGTGTCATCAGACGGAAAGAATTTACCGGCGCATTGTTCGTTGCTGTCTTTTTTGAACCCGAAACACCTAGAAAGACAGGCGTTTGATATGTTTATGTTTAAATTGTATTGTGTTCTGGACGTGACCGCAATAGGGTAGAAACACGCCCACGAATGCACTCCACATTTGAAACAAGCAAGCAAATGTTAACCCAGCAGAAAATTATTGGTGATACTGACAAAACAGACCTATTTGCTTTGCATAATCACTGACTTGAAGCCATCTTGAAGTTGAAATAGGCCAATGACCTGGCGGAAAAGATAAAGTAATTCGTTTAGTAGAGTGGTGTGTCTTTCTGTCGACATAGGCTTCCTACTGGATTTGCATGGTTACAATGTATCGCCGTCGCTTTCTAATGAAGAGGGGTTCTGTTATGTTAGTGTTACTCAATATTTCGCCACTGCTGCTGCAATGTCCTGATCATCTCGAAATGCAAAGTTTGAATTATCAGCGATTCCAGAACATGCAAAACTTTATAAACTGATTGTAAAAACATATATACATATAGCCTACAATTCAATAAATTATTATTGAATTGTTATTATTATTATACGGAACAGCTCAATTTTAGGTGTTGGACTGCACCACATTATCTCCATCACCACCGTTGCTTCATCGAAATATGGTTTATTTACATATAGTCTAGTTTCTAAATTCCAGAACATATTCTGTGTTCTATTATTCAGGTCAGACAACTGCGATTCACACCCCAGAACCCCAGTTCTTGAAACATCCTAGAAATACTTTGTGGAAACGGGAGACTGCTCAAATAATATACCAACTGGCAAATATTCTATTCTGCTGCGATGACGTGGACATGCAGGTTCCAGTAGATGATGCACACTGAACGCCAAGGTTCTTTTGGTTTGGATTTGTTCATTATAGGCACTACGTGTATTAATGGTGATATAAGGTCGCATATTGTCGAGTATACCACATCATTAAAATATCTACAATTTAGTAACGCGTTACCGGTATATAAAACAGCACAACAAAGAATCGAAGCTCCTTCCACTGTATGCATCTGTAAAATATTTCCTTTCCGTTCGCCACTGCGTCCACCTAGAAAAAGTCAAGGCAGGTTTCTTCAAATGGAACTTTGTCAGTAGGGTGGATCTTAGCCCTGGTGGACTGCGGTGATTTTTTGGCAACTAAAACTACGGTATCTTGCTCAATCAATGACACTGGCACGTCTTTCGTGATTTTAAGGGGTATTCCCTTCAAATGAAACTACCAATTCTCTTTGTCGCTGCTGATAATATGCTGTGCAATTGATTTACTTACAGATTAACCCGAATACCACCAAATCTTGTACACCTTTTGAAGGAAATATATATTTTCAAATAATAATTTTAGCTCTCTTTAGGTTTCCTCCGTACGTTTACAACTGTAAAAAAAAAAAAGTGCAAAAAAAGTAAACTTTCCTTTTGCTTTAATGCCTTCATTAAAAAAAAACTTTTGACATGTGGGGGCCCTTTTTTCATTCAGACATTATTCTCAAAACACTATATGATATTACCCTACCAACAAAATTAATTAATTAAAAATATCAGACAAACAAAAAACAAGTTGAAGAAGTAGCACTGTTATTACAGGTTGGGGAATCACTATTTTGTAAAACCAGATATTTTTTCACATTGCATTTGACATAAAACTGCATGAAGTATCTGTTGCACTGGTAAGACATCCACTTCCTCTTATAAATGTAATCTGGAACCATTTCCAAAGTGTTTTCCAGCTAACTACTGTATTTGTTTTTTTTAATGTTAACAAGATTTTCTCATCTTAATATTGTACTCTATATACAATACAATCAATACCAACTACAGTCTTTCAATGCAAGAAGTCATAATAAGAAACATCCAGACTACATTTTTCAAATACTGTTGTATTTAACACAATTGATAACAAGTCTAAAAATTTTGTTAAAATAAGCAGTTACACACATTGTTTTTACAACCTGAAAAATCAGGACGCAGTGTGGAAAACGGCACTTCTACAATCAGAGTCAACGTTTCACAAAGCATCTGAAAAATGTTCTTTCTCCGGATACATTTTAGAGTAGCTATCAACCATCAAGTCCAAATCATGCTTAATATCATAATTGATGTTGAGCAATGCCAAACTCTTGGACCTGTGGCTCACAGGCGTGTCAGCAAGGTAAGCTTTCAAGCGCTTCCGGGCAGTTTCACACTTGGGGTTCTCCAGCTTTAGGACTGGAAGGGTACAGAGCACTTTGAGGAAAGAGTACACATTAGGGAAAAATTTGACCTCTGACAGCTGCAGTGTGTCATAGATTGTGGACGGCAAGCTGACCTCCTTGCCTCTGTGCTTCCATTTTATCCTCCAGCAGTGGAGCTCAGCTGGAAGAGTGTCTGGGTTGGGCAGGTCGTTCTTGTATATGTCTGCATTGTTCTCCTCTGATGTATTGAATTTCAGCTGCCCCATTACAGCAGGGACAAGTGACAGGCACTTGAGGGCCTTCAGGTGGTTTTCTGAGAAGACGTCCTTCAGCTCCTTTATGACACGCTCCACAACTGGGACAGTCAGGTGCTCTTTGAAATAATTCTCTGGTTGGATCTCCATTCCAGCTTCTGGACGCTGCTTCCGGAAGTACAGCCTGGGAACTGTCACAGGAATTTCCATGGCAGCAGCCATATTGACAGCCTCTTCGAACCAGAACTCGTGGTATACTTCAATATTATCCATAACCTCATTGAGTGAATGCAAGACTGCAGTTAAACTGCTGGCGGCAAAATACACATCCATGGTTTGCCCTTGTAAGTTCTTACCAAAGGCTCTTGTGAAGGACAGAGTGTTTTTCAAGACAACTAACGTAACCACAAATTCAAAGTCTGACAGTGCTTCAGATATTAGGTAGGCACTGTTGGTTATTTGGTCATTCCACCTCAAGTCTTCATTGTCATGAATGCTGTCCATGCAGAGTAGGAGTGCTTCTAATAAATCTACAGCCATCTCAAAGGAATCATGCCTCTCTGTCCAGGTGGTGCGGCAAGCCTCTTTGAGATCATTGGCTTTTTCCTCATTGCCCTGATAGAAGATGGAGATTGCATGCTCCAGCTCAGCCAGCAGTAGCGGTGACTTGCTGAAAAACAAGTCAATCTTTTTGAAGGTGGACATCACTAATTGAACTCCTGTCAAGTTTAAACTATTTGCCAAGAAAATGTTCAGGGCACAGGTGGAACTGGGGGTACACACTGCCACTGGATATTTCTCTGTCAGTCTGGCAGCAATGGCTTTAATTTTGCTGACAGACACGCCAGAGCCGACATGGGCTTGGCCACGACAGTATTCCATGTTTAGACCCCACTTCTCTGTGATCTCTGAAAGGAGCCGCTCCGTCAGTGTCTCCTCATCCCCCTCAAAAGGCAGGAACCCAATGAATTCCTCCCGCAGGCAGTTGGACTGGTCCACAAACCGCAGGAGCAGTGGGAGGTGCCTCTCCCCAGAGATCTCCACAAGCTCTTCAGTGACTAACGAAAAGAACCGGCACTCCCTGATTTCCTGGAGCAACTCCTCGCGAATGCAGCTCTCGCAAACCTCCAGCATCTGCTTCTGCTGGGTGGCGGGGCAGTACTCTGTGTTTACGGCCGTCATCTCAAACCGCTTCCTCAGGACTTCATCCCCTGCATTGATGCGGTACTCCAACAAGGCCTGGAAGTTGCTTGGGGTGAAAGACTTGCTCCCTCTCTCCACTTCAGCATGTCCATTCAAGGGGATGTTTTGCTTTCCAATGACAACAAGAACTTCGAACAAGGATTTCAGGTAATCTCTGACTTCTTTCTCCTCAGCGGTCAATGGGGGCACATCGTCGTTGGCGTCACTACTGTCCTGACCCTCGCACGTGTCACTGTTTTTGTTTTCTTCAGTCTGCTCAACAGAGGATTCCACTGGTAAAAAGACAAAATAATTATTTGAAAACAAATCTCTGTCTGGCACACAAAATAAACGTTCACATAAAAAATATGGTAACTTACATTTTCTCTTTTTCAGCTTACTCAATTCTTCTTCTGTCTGAGAAAAAACAAATATTGTTCTGTGACAGTAATAATATAATGTATATCATTAGAGAAAGCTTCCTGAAAGCAGTCTGATCACACCACAGTTTGTAATCCTTGGACATTTTAATATAAATCTTAAATCCATTCAGGAAATATGAAATTGCACAGAATCACAGAAAAAGAACATTTCTGGCAAACTGTTTCTTTTTTGGCTGTCATGATTTCTTCAAACAAAAATAATTTTAAAAAGTGGATACTTTACACATTCAGTCGACCTGTAGTTTTTCCCCAATACTTCTTATGATGGTCACTTTGGCTATGCAGTTGAAATTTCAGCATTAAAATCACTAGTGGTAGTAAAGAGACAACTGTCTTACCAGTTCTTTTATCCGCTTGCGATGTCTGCTATGAGGATTATTAAGATGGCTTGTTAAGTCAAATATTGTCGGTATAGCATTGTCTTTGAGTACAGTCCTGTAAGGGCTCTGAAAAACAATTTATATTGATTACCAGGCAGCCATTAATTTTTGCTGACACTTTTGATTTAACATTCATGTGGGAGGGGGAGGGAGTGGTCATTCCATCAGCAATCTTTTTGTAAGCAATTCAGTGTGGTCTCCTAGGAAGCTACAAACTCAATGAACATTATCCCAATTTCATACACAAGGTAAATGATCATGGTACAATAACTGAAAAATACTTTTTAAGGGAACAGCTACATAATAGAATAATTACGTCATTAAGCATATTTAAAATAAGTTGAAATTTACTTGTCTTATTCACGTTGATTACGTCCAATGCATTTCAACATCAACACACACACATGTACTACGAATATAACTTACACTTTTGCATATCATAGACGCTTCAAAATGTTTGGCGCATAGCCTGTAATGCTTATTCAACTGGTCTGACGTTTTGTCTTCTAGATCTGCTCGACGGCAGTTCTCCACCCACAGCTTACACCTGCATATAACATGTAGGAAGAACATAATTTCAGTAATTTTTATATCTTTTATATTCATGCATAATTTCAATGGAGCAAAAATATAGACTCAATGGGTCAGCTAACTGGAGTAAACGGTGTACTGTTCTTTACGTTATGGCATTTGTAGATGGCTAGCTAGCAAACTAAGTCAGGACACACAGGGATATCATAATCCACAACGAGATGGGTTTGATATATCCTTTCGGGCTAGCACTTCATTCTGTTGTAGCTAACCTAGGAAGCAAAGTTAGCTGTATTATTACAAGTGTTACCGTATCCAGCTAGCAAGTCTGGCTAGGTTAGCTAGTTTAATGAACTGTTACGTTAGATAGCTAGTACTTCTGGCATTACAGTTAAGCAAATGGGCCAAAATACTCAAATCATCTAACACGGACGCTCCACGTTCTAAATTGAAAATGAATTCGCTCATTAACTCGCGGCATGTTTCCCATAACAGATCGGCTACATACGGTAACCCTGATTGTACAATTCCCTTACCTTTGCGCGTCTCTTGGAAACCTAAAAAATGCCAAGTCCGATTGAGTGCTTTTCCTTGTGCAATTCGGGGCCGCACAAAAATTCGGCATTTTTTATTCAGCTATGTATCATGAAGACGTGAAGCATAAAATACAATCTAAACTGAAATAACTTTGTTTTCTATATTTAATTTAGATTTTCTATTTTTGGAATCAAGCAACCAGCTATGCGCGCTACAGTGCTTGGTGTGGCCTGGAGGAGTCAACGCGAACCATCCGCCTCCGTCCCATGATGCATTGGTGCCCCTGTTTCCGATTTTGCCCCAACAACCCAACCCCCTGGAAAAATCCACCTGGGTGTACAACAACCAAAAATATGATTTATTTTTTATCCTTATAACCATTATGGTGTCATGGTGAAGCTGAAACCTGCTGTAAACATTTCAACAACTACGAAGTGAGACAAGGATGGGGCCACATAACACTGTTTAAATTTACGAATATTACCTCGGCTAAATAATTTAGAAGAGAAACATAGCCTACTGTATTCAAAAATGGAGTTCCATTTGAAACATGCCTTTGGCCAGACCGATTCTGAAAAACTATTTTATGACAGTCGCATTACATCTATATCCATAAAGAGCCATCAATATTACACCAGAGAAAGATAATTGTCATAGAGAGACTTTAGAGATTGCAAACAAACCCAATATTATGTTCAACACACAGATTAAAAATAAAGACCCACTCTTATAAAGAATACATTGGAATTGAGATCATAGGGGAGATTTGTGGTTAAAAGCCAGTTTTGCAGCTCTCTAATGGCAACACAAAAGCAAGAAAGTTTGGCTGGCAAATTCTTGGTCAATTTGACCAAAAACTATGAAAAAGGGTGTTTATCCATGTGGATAAAAGCATTTACCAAATACACAAGAACCGACGTTACCGTGTAAATAAATGCTTGACTCATTCGTGATGTCAACAGTAAACTGGACCAGATAAAATGGCTTAGCGAGCTAGCTGCAACTATCACAGAATAAAGACGTTTTACTTTGGAAACATTTGTCATTAGAAGGAAGAACATTGATTGGTATTGGGATGAAAGGCGTTTCTCTATCCTCAAGAAAATGAACTAAGATGTCCATAGTCATAGTCTATGAAGATGACAACAATGACGATAGAGGTCCAACAATAGGGGGCTAAACGTATTGCCTTTTTAGATTTTTCTTTTTAATTATGCATTTTTGTACATATAATAAATTAATAAATAATAAATTGGCTCTTTGATATAACTCGGAATACGCATTTGTAAACTGTAATTTAAAATACGGACGTCCTTTCTACAGCGGTTGTTATTTTTAAGGCTATAACCAGGCACTTCCGTGAGAGGCCCTAGTTCTTTGGCGTCGATTAATAATGGTGGAATTGAAGGACTATGAAGGGGCTGGAGTGGAATTTCAATAATAGTACAAGCTAGCCATATACTGTTTGAAGAAAGTGATTAGCTGCAGTAATAACATGTAATCAACACAGGAGCCTGTCAATCGGGATTATTATCACGACATTGCTTTTGTTCTCCGCACTGAATGGTAGCTAAATATTTTCTGTAAAGCTAGCCTGTTAGTGTAGCTTTTTAATCGATGGTTGCAATTTAGCGAGCTGGGTTGCTTATTGCTTTGACATAATTTCCAAATACGAGAAATTCATCTTGGTAGTTAACGTTAACTGACTGACTTCATTAGTCTGCGAAATGCAGTTTAGTTTGCATGTTATCAGACTATCTTATGCTAACTAGCTAGTCAAATAAGAAGAAATTGGCTAACGCTAGTTAGCATGCTAACCTTGGATGCGGGATTTGTTTTGGTTTTTTTTTCCAGACAATATTTCTGTCGAAGTGCCTTGAACCGTACTAGTCTATGTCTAGTTACTTAACTATACTGTTATTAGCCACCAATAAAAAATTCCCATCACGCATTTGCTGTTATTTGGTTACCCAGCTAGTATGGAAAATAGCGTTAGCTTCGGTATGAACGGTAAATCCAACTGTTTTGGCTAGTCTAAGTAACAAATTAGCTTGGTGTTTATACTAGTAATGTTATAACAAGGGACATTGCTACTGAGCTGTCTTGCTGCTAGCTCGGTGTAGTATATAGCATTCGTGGAGAAGTGGCTAACGTTAGCTGTTGAACTGGTTGACGCTGGGAAATTAGATGTGTAGTCTGCACAGAATGTTGGCCAGGACTAGGGCAAATGAACAAAATTACAGCTTGCAGTTGCAAATTTGTTGATCTGCCTAGCTACTATTTATCTTTCAGTAGAGCAAGCTGTATCACAGAAGGTACTAAGTTAGCTAGCGAACGATATGCTACACTGTAAACTTTGTGGTAACGTCAATTCGTTAAGTAGTATCTTTACCAGTTAATGAAATTGCTAACATTAGTTTAAATATGACGAATGCTCTAACATGTTCGCTGTATATAATAATAACGATAAGCATTTCTAGCTAATATCTAATTATAATTTTCTATTAATAAAATTTCTGTCACAGTGACGGTTTTTTTTTGCTGACGAGCTATTTAGTAGTTTATAATTAAACAAAACGAGTAATAAAACAGATAATATACGTGTACTTAACATCCACACAACATAGTGAAAAATTTCTTGTGCTTTTTGTTTTTCTTTGTGTACGTACAAGATTGATTGTACAAGAAATGGAAAATGCTTAGCGAAAATATGAAGTGAAGCCATTTTTTGTTTGTTTCTAAACTCTCTTTCTTAATGCCGGAATTGAGGTGTTAAACAAATGTATGAAGTTTCGTTCCAAATTTTCAACTTTAGTCCTTGAGAAAAAAATGCAAGTTTCTCTTATAATAATCACTCCTATTCTTCTGTGAGGTCATTTTGTATGGCAGCTGATACATCGGCGTTTCAATAATCATATTTGTCCAGTTGAAATATGTTCTTAAAATAGGTTTATTATTCTTGTTGTATGAACATGCTTGTTGGAGGTTTCATTGTGATATTTTTCCTTCCAGCAGACTCACCCACCTCGCCTGCAATTTTCTGTGTAGTTCATGATCCAGCAGGAGAAACCGCAGCTGGCCGGCACCATGCCCGTGGTCTGGCCCACCCTGCTGGACCTCGGCAGGGATGAGTGTAAGAGGATACTTCGCAAACTCGGTAAGGGCTTGGTGATCTGCGCCTTGTGGTGGGTGAAGAGAGATACCATTAGATACACTTTCAACCCTGGACTTGCGTAATACACCTTGTTTGTTGAAATTTGTCATTTACAATGATGGGTTACTTCAGAAACACTTGGTACACTTTCATATCTAAATAATTGTAAAATGAGATTATGCAGAGGTATGTACAAATTAGTATTAACAGGTCAGTAGGGAATGGACACATTTGTCATGTGTGAGGCTATTCTGTTATGGAATTGTGTCATGCCATGAGAAAGACTAGTAGTTTTGATGTTCTGTTTGTCCTTTTTTTCCAGAGCTGGAGGCATATGCTGGGGTCATCAGTGCCCTTCGAGCCCAAGGAGACCTCACAAAGGACAAGAAAGATCTGCTAGGAGAACTCACTAAAGTCCTTAGGTATATACGCCTCTGTTCGGGTTATAATAGCGTGCAAATACAGTCATTTTTTGATACGGTCTCTGTGTTCATCATGCATGCACAGTTTGGGTTTTTTCGTTGTAACATTTAAATGCTTAAGAGGCTGAAAATGTTTCTTCAGCATCTCAACTGAGCGCCATCGCGCAGAGGTCCGCAGGGCGGTTAACGATGAACGCTTGACCACCATCGCGTATCAGTAAGCAAAAAAAATGAGCGCCTCTGCCTTGTTGCAGCATTGGTCATTGATATATTTACTGGTAGAGGATTTTTTGTTTGATCTGAACTGGCAAATATTTATATATTTTAAATGTTTTATTCATAAGTTAATAACTGTGTTTTGTGTGCCACATTCAGCATGTCTGGGCCAAACAGCTCCTCAGAATGGTCTATCGAGGGGCGTAGGTTAGTCCCACTGATGCCAAGGTTAGTCCCACAGACGGCGTTCACCGTAACTGCAAATGCCGTGGCCAGTGCAACAGCCCATCAGAACGCTTCCCTCCTGCTACCTGCTGAGACCGGCAATAAGGAAGGTAGGCCCAGTGCTGACGAATGTGCTGTTTGTATTGATTTTTGGAAAGAACCAATGAGGAGGAGGGAAGAAAAAGCAACAGTATCAATAAAGGCTGTGATTTGTCTCCCGTTTGCAGTGGTTGTTTGCTACTCCTACACAAGCACAACCTCCACGCCGACGAGTGCCACGGCCCCCAGCGGGAGCGTAGCGGCAGCCGCCGTCAAATCTCCCCGGCCGGCTAGCCCCGCCTCCAACGTGGTTGTCTTGCCCAGTGGAAGCACAGTCTACGTCAAAAGTGAGTTCTGTCGCGCAGTCCGCACTCTTCTGAAAACTCTTCTGTCGGGATGGTTTTAAGAGTCATTTATTTGATATTCACAGCTCCCTCAATGTCAATTTCATGCTTTAATGCTCCATTAGATGACAAACCGTATAATCAGCAGATCCAGAAGCTGTGTTTACCTTTAATTATTTTACATGTTTATCAAGCAGGGGCATTTACTTTCCGGAAAAGTCTTATGTAGAGCTCTCTACAAAAGTACTGATTATATTCCCTCGGTGTCCACATGCTTCACAGATCTAACATTGTCCCAGACACGCCCACTTCCCGCTCGTTGATTTGCGTAAGGGGTCAGACGTCCTTTGGCCTTCCTCTCCGCAGGTGTGAGCTGCTCCGACGAGGACGAGAAGCCGCGGAAACGGCGGCGCACCAACTCCTCCAGCTCGTCTCCCGTGGTGCTGAAGGAGGTGCCCAAAGTGACTCCGCCCATTTCCAAGACCATCACCGTGCCCGTCAGCGGCAGCCCCAAGATGAGCAACATCATGCAGAGCATCGCCAACTCCCTGCCGCCCCACATGTCCCCTGTGAAGATCACCTTTACCAAGCCCACCACCCAGACCACCAACACCACTACGCAGAAGGTAAACGCCTTCAACCACTGCTACTTATACTCTGGGCGATGGACACATGTATTAGCTGTCTGTATATGATCATTTTTACTTCGTACAAAGTTGCTGAATTGTAAAATGGTACATTTTTCTTTTTGGCTTGTACATTAGTCCACAGTGCTGGCACTTTGTCTTCAAGACTTCATGGTCATGGTAATTTTTGACAGTCATTAATTGTGTTGTGTGTATATGTATATATAAGCGTTGTATGCTTATTAACATATATGTTTTGCCAGGTGATTATTGTGACAACTTCTCCGAGCTCCAACTTTGTGCCCAACATCCTCTCCAAGTCGCACAACTATGCGGCCAAGCTCGTGTCCACCTCCATGCTGACTTCCTCCAGCCAGAAGCAGACTGTGGTCATCCCGGCCAGCTCCGCCCCCTCGTCTGCCCCCGCTACGGTCGCTGTGACCACGATGGTCTCCTCCACGCCTTCGGTGGTCATGTCCACCATAGCACAGGGTAAGTAGGCCCCCCTCTCCTGCACCGCTCCTGTCATGTTGCCGTGCGCTAGCAAACGATTCGGCTCACAGGAACGAACGCTGTCGCCCAATCAGGTGCCTCCTCTGCAGCAGTCAAAGTAGCATCCGCCAGACTGCCCTCTCCGAAGACACTGGTGGGCTCTCCGACCCAGATTTTGGCTCAGTTCCCGAAGCAGCACCAGCAGGGTTCCCCTATTACTTCCTCCCACAACACTGCCCAGACCTCCACTACCCCACCTGGCAGCAAGCCCACCATCCAGATCAAGCAGGAGTCAGGTGAGGATTCACTGGGGGGCTGAGGGGGGGTGTTTATATGGAGGTCTGACTGCTTTTACTTACCCATATTTGACCTTGGGTCATCGTTGGTACTGTCTTACAGAGAGCTAGAAAGGAACTTTGTGTTTTTGGGCACGTTGACTAATTTCTTTCAGTTTCATGTTTTTTTTTTTTGGTTTGTTTCTTCTACAACCTTGAACAAAGCAATTAAAGAACAATCTGATCACTGCGTGTGACACAGATACCTTTAGGTACCTGTGTGTGAGTGCAGGCAAATTAATGTCTTGTCGATTTTTGTAGTTAACTTTTTGTTCTGTACTGTTGATGGCATTTAGCATTTTTCATTAAATGTGTCCCCACTCCTATTCTCTGCATTTGTGGTTGTGCATGTGCGACCTTGTGTCAAATGAGCTGACCTGAGCTGGTGATTGTCCCTGCGCAGGAGTGAAGATCATCACTCAGCAGATGCAGCCCAGTAAAATTCTCCCGAAGCCCTCCTCCGCCGCCCTGCCCAGCAGCAGCACCTCGCCCATCATGGTCGTCAGTAGCAACGGGGCCATCATGACCACGAAGCTGGTGTCCACGCCCACAGGTGCGTACGCTCTGCGTGCTAATGCGGTCGAGCTCGCTGTCAAGAGGAGACCAGGAAGACGAGTCAGAATGGAAGATAATTTCCTGTTTCGATTGTTGCTGGAACTTAAGAATGATTGATAAAAAAAGCTCAGGCCAGGCTTGTCCTTTTGCCATCTTAGCCATTGATGGTTTGGCACTGTCGCGCAGGTACTCAGGCCACCTACTCCAGACCCACCGTGAGCCCCACCATCGGAGCCCGAATGGCCGCCTCGCCGGGCGGCGCCACCTACGTCAAGACGACCAGCGGCAGCATCATCACCGTGGTCCCGAAGTCCCTGGCAACACTCGGTGGCAAAATCATCAGCAGCAACATCGTGTCCGGTAAGAACAAGGAAGCATCTCTCTTCATCGCCTGCTGCTTTTTGCTGTGCAGTTGTTCTCAACAAGCGAAGCGGTGAAGTTTCATTTTTAAATTTTACACTCTATTTTTATACCTCAGGAACAACGACTAAGATAACCACTATTCCCATGACGTCCAAGCCCAATGTGATTGTGGTGCAGAAGACCACCGGGAAAGGGACCACCATTCAGGGGCTGCCCGGGAAGAACGTCGTCACCACGTTGCTAAACGCAGGGGTGAGGATTCGTCCCTTATCCCAAACCACGCAGCTATGGGGACTCATCCATATGTCCTGTCGTGGACTGTGTCAGAACGACATGGAGCCGTAAATGACTGTGTCGATAACCTCTGAAAGTTTCCTGCTGACTGTGGGTGTGCGGTTCCCTGTTTGGCCTGCAGGGGGAGAAGACTCTGCAGGCTGTGCCCGGAGCGAAGCCGGCCATCATCACGGCCTCTCGGCCAATCACGAAGATGATAGTCACGCAGCCCAAGGGCATGGGTTCCGGGGCACAGCCCACCACCACTACCAAGATCATTCCGACTAAGATAGTGTACGGACAGCAGGGTAAAACCCAGGTCAGAACTCAGAGCGCCGCTATCACCGTGTTAGATCAAGAGAAAGACGAATATTCCTTTATATGTGCTTATGATGACATTCTGACAACAAAATGCCACAGAATTTACCTTTCCGCCTCGTAATACAGCATATAGTGGACACAGCCATGTTGAACTTTTAGCAAGAAACACAATGAAATAAATGTTTATTGATATAGCTTGAAAAAGAACTTTGTTTAAGTTATTAGATGCATTTGCATGAATGCATCTCTGTCTTATCATGGGCTTACTCCCATCTTGTCCTGTTCCTGGTGTTACACTTATATTTCTAGATATAAAATTACAGTCAGGTTTGGAGGAATATCAGATTTATATGCCAGTCAATTGAATTTAGTCAAATTGTGTGGAGGATGGAAAAGGTATAAATAATTTCTCAGTTGTTGTTTCCAGACAGTTTGATCACAAGGTGTTATTGCCTTTGGATTCATTTGCCCTGCTGTGTTCCCAGGTTCTCATCAAGCCCAAGCCGATGGCTTTCCAGACCACGGTGGTGAGCGAGCAGACCAGGCAGCTGGTGAGCGAGACCCTGCAGCAGGTCTCCCGCGTTGCAGAGGTAGTCCCGGCCTCCACCCAGGAGGGGGCGCTGAAAGACGATACACAGCCTTACACTGAGGGCAGCTCCCCTCCTGCAGAGCCCTCGCACAGCTCACATGGTACTTGGTGCATTCTGTGCTTGTTCTGTGTTATGTGGTAATGCCAGGGATTAGATGTTTAGTTGACTTGGGTGAATGTAATTCTTCCCAATCCTGAGGAATTCACAATTATATGAATATCAGCAAGGTTAGGGCCAAATCTGTGTAATGCAAAATGTGTTTTTATTTTTTCCCAAAGATTCTCAGCCTGTAGTGCACGTTATAACCTCTAGAGGGCAGGAGTGGACTGAGCACGAGGTGTCGGTGGAGGCCAGCCCGACGATCATTTACCAGGATGTGTCGGGGGAGTCCCAGTCTGCTACCTCCACCATCAAAGCCCTGCTGGAGCTGCAGCAGACAACAGGTTGGTTGTGCCCGGGGGTGTTATTTATGCTGTCACATCGCCGTTATGACAACAGATTTCAACCCTGCCATTTAGAAATCACACTCTGCAAAAAAAAAAAAAAAAAAACCTGAGAACTCCTTGGCTTTATTTATGTTTTCATAAGCCAGTTTTCTTATCTCAAAATACATTTCTCCTCTCCCGCTTCGGAATGTCACAAATATGCCTCACCAGTTCAGTAGAGGACAGACCTATTTTTATACAGTTTATGGGACAGACACACACACACACACACATTACAGAGGGGTGTGTATGCTCACCTGTCCTATAGATGACAGTCTGGTGCAAGCAGACAATGAACCAGAAGAATCACTCTTGTGCTAATCATAGACGGTCGCATTGAGACCCTAAGCCCCTGGCGAAAGCTGCAGCCATTTATGCCCTGGTATCGGGGCTTCTGGCCATAATTGGCTCTGACACAGGGTTTGACACTATACAGCTGGGTGGGTATCTGCACTGGAATTTGGTATTTAGCGGCACAAACCATCCACCTGCCCCTGTGCCATTATCTTGAAGGTAAAGCTTCTTTTCCCCTTAACAACTCTCCAATAATTTCCCAGCACCAGCAGTAGGGTGCGTTAAACTTTAAATACGTAATCCAGTCATCTGGGAGAGGTGGTCCCCAGCGAAGAAGGTGCCAAGATGGCGCCGGTGACAGTGTCGTTGTGCTGATGCGTCTCCTCCTTGCAGTGAAAGAGAAGGCGGAGTCCAAGCCTAGACAGCACACCATTGACCTGAGCCAGATGGCGGTGCCCATCCAGATGGCACAAGAGAAGAAGCAGTCCCCGGAGTCCCCGAGCCTGGCAGCGCCGGAGCCCGACCCGGGCGCGGAGCACGCCGCCGCCGGTCTGTTTCCTAACCGCCTCTCACCCGTCCTGGCGTCGGTAGCATCAGTATTTGCATTTTGCGTGTTTCCCCGCGCGCGATGACATCACGGCTCTGTGGTGACGCGAGGCCTAACCCTGTCCCTCCAGGTAAATCCGGCAAGGCCGCCGGCGCCTTCCCTGGGGCGGCGAGCGGAGGGGCCGAGCCGGCTCCGTCCTCCGGCCAGCAGCACGGGGCCGCCTCCCATACCCCGGGCCCCGCCCCCGCCCCCGCCCCCGCGGCGCCCAAGCCCCCCGCCGCACCGTCCCCCGCGGTCATGGTCGCTCGAGTCGTGCAGCAGGTGAGCGGGACCAACGTGTCCTACAGCATGCGGCTCTGCTGCTTGTAGACCATGGACAGGGCCTGCTGGGCCTCTTATATTGGCAGTGGATCACTGTTATTGTTGATTATCTATTCTTACATTATTTAGCCTCTGCTGCATCCATCCTGGACATTCCACATTGTTCAGTGTAATTTCCTTTAAGTTAGTTTTCCTCAGGAAAATGAGTTAGTTGGCAGGTGATGCAGATTTTCAGGTCAGCCTTATAATCAATGGGCTTCATTCATGAAACGTAAGCCGAACAAATTTGATGGTAAATCGTTCATGAATGCATTTGCTCAAACAATTCGTATGTCAGTTTGGTTGTGGGATCCAATCAGATTTCAGGAATGCTGTTCATATCTAAAACGGACTGGTCAGTATTGCTTGTATCCCAGGTGTAACACGCAGGTTCTGTCTGTCTGTGTCAGGCTGCGGTCAGCCAGGTGATGCAGAGCAAGCCGCCCGAGGAGCCGGCGGTGGAGGAGGGGGAGCTGGAGGGGGACACGCTGGACCCTCAGACGGGCCTGTTCTACCGCTCGTCCCAGCCGGCCGCCCCTCCCCCGCCCCCGCAGCAGCCGAAAGCGGCCCCCGCCCCGCCGGAGCAGGTCCGCCACGCGGCCCACTCCACCCAGCCGTCGCCGAGCAAGCCCGCGCCCGCGCCCACGCCCGCCCCCGCCCCGCAGCCCTCCGCCTCCTCCAAAAAGCCCCCCTCGGCGGAGCCGCAGTTGCCGCAGGTCCGACCGGTGGCCCAGCCGCAGCAGCAGCCGCTGCCGCCGCCGCCGCCGCCGCAGCACCACGGGGCGCCCAAGGAGAAGCCCGCCCCCGGGGCGGGGCCCCAGGCCGTGGTGCAGGTGATGGCCGTGAAGCCCCCGCACACTCCGCAGCTGCCCAAGCTGCAGCAGGCGCCCACCTCCCACAACCGGCCCTTCCACACCCAGCTGTCCCAGCCCCCGCCCCTGCAGGCCCACCACCCCGTGGGCTCCGACAAGCCTCCTCTCAGCCAGGTGGGTTTGCCGTCCATGGCTTCATCCGGCTTTATCCAGCTAAACGCTGCATACTTTATCCAGCTGTCCTCCCCGCGAACGTGCCAGCTTCTAAAGCAGCGGTGGGCCGCATTAGCGTTGCTCCTCCCAGCTAGCTGCTATGGTTGTAGAATTTCCAAAACAGGCTATCCGTTCAAGTTAAGCATTCCATTGTTTTTCAGTGCTTGCTGATGTCATTTTCGGTTGTTATTATTATTGGTTTCTTTTGATTTTTTGGCGGCAAGCAGAGGTCTTTGCATCTGATTTAAATTTTGGAGCAGGCTTGCCCAACCCTGTTCCTGGAGATCTACTGTCCTGTATGTTTTCACTTTAACCCTAATTTGCAAATTTACCAAGTAGCGGCTCAATGAGATTTCTATCTGTTGAATTAGCTTTGTTAGGGTCAGAGTGAAAGCCTGCAGGATGGTAGGTCTTCAGGAACAGGCTTGGGCAGCCCTGTTTCAGAGCTCTTCCTGTAGCGGACATCTGTTCCACTCTGACCAGGTGCAGCAGCCCATAATCACCCAAGGCGCCACCGTGACCAAGATCACCTTCGGGAGTCACCAGTCGCCCCCGGTGTCCAGCAGCGGGGAGGCGGTGGCCAAGCTGCTGCCCGAGTCCAGCACGGGGCCCGGACAGTCCACGGAGAAGTCCTCGGTGTCGGACATCCTGAAGATCTCCATGATGGAGGCGGAGATCGACCCCGGGGCCGAGCCCATGGTGGTGGACTCCTCCAGCGACTGCAGCCCCTTCAGCAAGGGCGTGGCCGGCTCCCCGGCCGGCCTGGCGTCCGCCCAGCTGATCAGCAGCTCCGGCTCCGCCCTCCACCACCCCGGCCACGCCCACGCCCACGCCAAGCCGCACGGCCAGTTCGCCCGCATCCAGGGCCTGGCGGCCCAGAAGGGCAAAGACGTGGACATCATACAGGTAGAGCCGCCGTCGGCCGAGCTCAGCCTCCCGCTGCTGCAACCCTTCTGCTTTTCTCTCTTCTTTTAAAAAAAAAACTCATTTCAGATTCCATTCATTGAGCACACTTCATTAACTCTGAGTGTGGCCCTTCTTAATAGTGACTTTAGGTTTTAATAACTATAGACTGCTTGTACACGAAATAAGACTTTTTTTAACCTAGAAATGAGTGTATGTTCTTAAAATTGCAGGGGATAAAGCTACTCTTTGTTGTACATGTGTGTGTTTAGTCTCTCTTATTAGCACAATTCAAAATAGTACAGTGCAGTACACTGTAAACTGTCTTCAGTACCATAAAAGGTGTACACCTGCACGTTCACCTTCCCTGTTCTCCCATCCAGGTTATCCCGCAGTACTCAATCATGCCGGACTCCAGCCAATCAAACGTGGTGGTGGAGCCCAGCGGCTTCCTGGAGATAACCGACTACACCAGCCAGCGGCTGGACGAGGAGAGCGTGATGGAGCAGGAAGTGGACAGCAGCAATGACGAAGGGGCGGCCGTCAGCCCCATGGAGGGCTGCGCTGACCAATCGCAGTGACCCATCGTCCGCTGGGGGCGGAGCTAACTGAGAGGCAGCAGCTGCCTTGAGAGAGTGTTGCTGTATAATAATGTGCGAAAGGTCTTTGTTTGTCCGTTTTGTGTGCGTCTTTTAAATGTCGTTTAACCGAAACGTCTGTTATGAAGATGTCTGGGTAAGACCTCAGATGAAGTTTCATGGTCCCGTCGATGCCTGCATTTCAAAGGAAGAAGCAGAAATAAGCTGAAATATTTAAAAGAAATGGAAAAGGCCTAAAAGGGAAGCTAAATGAACAGAGACCAAAGCGAACTCTTAATGAGGAGTGACCTTGCTGCCTAATGAAATGAAAGGCGTCCGTTAAACAGAAGAAAGACAAAAGAAATTAAAGAAAAGCTTTTTAAACATCACATTAATTTTGTGTCCGTTATGCATTTTGGGAGAAAAGTGCAGTGTTCCAGAGAAAGAAAGATTGCAGTGGCTTTTCATTTTTTTGTAAAATTTTTGTAATGTAATATCCAAACTGTAAAAAGAACTTTAACCGTGATATTGGGTGGAAACGTTTGATCTGAAAAAAAACTTCTGCTTAAGTCAAGTATACGATATCAAGGAATTTTTGATGATGGGTATATTGACACATGATCTAAGTCTGTGTGAATTACTGGATATATTTGGTAAAATGACCATGCTGGCAAAATTGATTTTGCTGCATATTACATGAAGTTTGTGGCATATCCTGTGTAGAATTTTGCTGATAGACTTGCATCTTTACAGCATCAGCTTCCGGAGTAACATAGAGGTCAAGGGTGCAGGAAACTGAAAGTAAATCACTTGCCCATGTTCTGATGACATAACTGAAATCTCATCCTCGCTGGTCATCTTGGTCTTAAAACATTTAGTGCCGTAGAAAAAGAATCTGAGCAGAAGTGCAGGTAGTTAATTAATCCTTCAAGCTTTCGCACTTTGAAAAAATAAGGAAACTCGAAACTGAGTACTTTTTTTTGTAACTTGCAAAAACAAGAAAGAACTTTATTCAGTACAGTTTTGTGTTCACTCTTGGTGTAATGTTTAGAATTTCTTAAATGTATAAACTTTTCTATGGAACTCTTGAGTACATCATTTTTTGTTCATATCCAGAAATACATCCATGTGAGTTGCAAGGGATGGGGAAAAACTCCCTGAATGTTGCTGGTAACTAGGAGTTGGGTTTTACACAAATAAGGGAAAACAGTCTACACTGATGTAGTCCTGGTTCTTGAACCCCCCCCCCCCCCCCCCATTGGACTCTCTCCCAGGGAGTTAGTGACACAGCCAAGATGTGAACTTGCAGCTATCCTATTCTTTTGATACGCACCATCACTAGCTAAGCCATTTGAGAACCACATTTTTGGTTAATTAGGCATTTTTTGTTTAGAATGATATGAGTGCGCAACATGATTGTGCAGTCTCGTCATGGGTCTGGTTAATTGCAAGACATTGTAGGATGAAAACAACCTCCAAACTTAATGTTGACATCACTTTGTCTCTAATCAACACATTAGGAGACCCATTTCGATTTATGTTCAGAGGCTTTCATATCAAACGTTGTTGTATGTGTAAGTATAGGTTAAAGTTAATGAAGTTTGTTGTCAGTCATATGATTGCCCAATCTCCATATAAGCCTCAATATCAACCTTTCTATGCCAACAGCCATATTCTGCACAAATAGCTCATGTTGCCAGTCTCCTGCAGTGGGGCTCCCACTGGTGTCATCTCTGAAGGAGCTCAGCACAGACTGGCAACCCGCTTCCCAGCGTTACAGCGTATGAATGTCTCTCCACTGGGACAGGCGCACGCATCCCTCTGCAGCTCAGCACAGACTGGCAGCCCTTCATATCTGGTCTTCACAACAAGGTTAGTTAAGGACTTTGCCTAAGTACTTGCACTGGAGAACTCGGTAAGATTGAGGCCACAAGGTTCAGTGGAACAAATGACAAAACAAACACGATGGCTAAATGTCTGATGACGAGAATTAACTTTTTATCGGTTGTTGACTGATGTGAAGCATGCTCAACTAATGAACCCATTTCTGTTTTCTTTTTTAAACATCGTGTGAAGTAGAAGCACTGTGTGTACATACTATACATACAGTGCTTCTCCTTATCAGTCACTGAGATCAGTGTGTGAGATCAAAATCAATAAGAAATTGATCCGATTACACGTTTTTACCTTTGTAGTTAAGCAATAGCAATCCATCAATGTGAATAATTTACCTCTGTCGCTATAAAATTGGACTTGAGCCATGGAAGGGTCACCAATATGTTATTTTTAAATACTGTAAATGAAAGCTATCACTTTTATTTGGGAAGCTATCGCAAGTTTGGCTGTGGCTATGTGCGAACGTACTAATGGAGCACAACAAACATTCATTATACAACAACATCCCTGCTCATGAGCCTAGTATAGCCATCTAGGGGTTCTGTGTAGGGACATAAACAAAGTTGTATTACAATTCCAAAGTAAATCCCACTAAAATGTAAAATGTTGTAATTGTATTTCACTATATCTTTGAGCATAATGGTTTATAATTTTTCTCTTGGGCCTTGTGAAATAAGTGAGTTGGCCCTGAAACATTGCAGTACTCTACAGCAAGCAGCAGTCACCATAGCATTGCCCAGCCCCATAGATGACTATTCCCCCATGAAAATGGGCCTGTCCAAATTCACAGTTTTGTAATTCAGTTGTGCTACATAACTCAGTGATAACTCAATATCCATTTTCCATATTTATTTTAGAATTTATTTCAGATCACGATCAGCAGTGAACTAAAGTTTTTTTGGAAGTTCTCCCAAGAGAAGCTAAATATTAAACCTTTCCTAAAGGAACTGTGTCATTTTATCAGTAGTGGAAAATGTAACAAAATCTCAATTTTAATAATATTAACATAACTACCATGACAATAAATATCCACTTCACATTAGGTACTGCTTGGATGATGCATTGCACAAAATAAGCATGCAAAATAAGCAGTACTGTGGCTAGTGCAATACATTTACAGCAGACGCGATGCATTATTTTGTACAGGTATTGTGGAATGTAGAAGGCGCGTCTTTATGTAATCCTGGATTACGGCCCTGCTGTACGGTGGTAATATAGAACTGTAATCCTGCTGAGTGCGTCGGAATTCTGACGGGACACTATCACCTGTGTGAGAGCCGAGAAGATCTTGTGCTCGGAATGACAGCCCTATTCAGACATGGCATTCGGGCACGTGTACCTGTGTTAGTCTGTCTGTCTGTCTGTCTGTTGAGGGCAGAGGTTGCCAGCCCAGGTCCCCGAAAACTGCAGGGTCTACTGTGTTTTTTTTTTTTTTGCTGTTTCTTGGCACTTATTGATCAGTTAAAGCAGTCGATTACACAGTTAACTCACCTCACCTGATTTCTTGGGTCTGATGTGGTTGTATTTAAAGTGAAAACAAAAACCAGCAGACCCTGTGCCTCCCCAGGACCAGGGTTGGACACTCCTGGTCTTGGGGAGGATTGGCTATGTGGTAAAGTGTTATGTTTAAAAGGTCCTCATTTGACAGTTATTTATGAGTAGCTATCGTCAGCTTCACAAGGCTGGCCTTTATAAATGTAACTTCCATTACTTAAAAGTCAAGCCTTATTTGGTGGTAATATCAGAGCACTACCATACTTGCACGTGAACCATATTCTCTGAAAGTATACCAAATTCTTTTCTTGCAGCTGTTAAAAACATTTTCTGTCTTCAAAAATATTTTAACCATGATCATCTTGCCAAATCATGACATTGAGACAATGCCTGCAGGCTAATTATAACTTATAAGTATGCTAAGTAATGTATAACAAGCGCGTCATGCACGTATGAGGGCACTGCAACGCAGCTAAATATACCCAAACACACGTTGGGTGGCTGGTGGTGTCTGGAAGTGCTGATCAGGTAATACCAGGGCAGTGCGCTGTCGTATTAAAGGCGGATTACAGTCCGTTCTTGTGTTGTCTCCCACACTGCACAGCCAGGTATCTGTTGCTGTGAGAGGTAGGGGCACATACCTTAGTAGGAGTGTGGGATTCCAGTAAATGAGGAGATACTGGAAGATCCGTCTTCAGCTCATATCAAACTGAATTTTGAATTTACAGCTATCATTGCACATAACGGCCAAGGTAAGAAGGATATGTTTCTAAAAGACATGTTTTATCTTTGCTTCATTTAAATGTGGATGCCAAAATATATGCTTGTGAGCTTTATATATTTTACACACAATTTAGGTGTTAAGTCTTAATGTCTGACCTCTTTGCACTGGCTAGGTGTGTTGCTGTTTTAGCTTGTATATTCATGCAACTGCTGGGTTTTTCTGAGTGTGTCCTCATCTGTCCCTCTGAATGAGGGCACATCCATTCACCTTTGGGACTGTCAGCAACAACCTTCAACTATTGAGCACATCACATTTTCAGTATGGTCTGCTTCAGATCACAATGGAAGTGGATGATACTGGAACGTGTGTACCTGAAGTACTTATTCCAGGGCATGGCATCATTATTATTATCATTATTTTTAGCCAAAGCTGTGGTAATCCTCTTCTGATGCCATGCAAAGCTCTACACATTGTCTGCATTCACTCAAATCTCACGTGTAATTCCACTCCATTCCGGTGGTGAGACACGTGGAGCAAAATGTGTTTCTTTCTAAGATTGGTAACCGAGTTTTAGCCAGTGTTTCTGTAGTTGTCATGGCTATATCAGGGCCTTGTCCTTACAATGTGGAAATTACTGTGCCACACATTTGATCATAGAAAGGACATAGTTTTAAGACTATGTTGACCAAATATTGACTTAGTGAAGTGGACTTTGCTGCCCTGCCCCTCATGGAAGACTCATGGAAGATACACCCAGTGCCCACTTTATTACGCACGTCTGCACATTAATGCTAATAGCCTGCTCCTTCAAACAGCAAATCACACGGCTGCAACTCAATATATAAACCATGCAGACATGGGGACATGGATGCGTGATCTAAGCGACATTGACCGTGGTGTGGTGCCAGACGTGGTGTTTCAGAATCTCTGACACAGCTGCCCTCCTGAGATTTTCACACTACAGTTTTTAGAGATTTATAGAGAGTGTTGCAATAAAAAACATCCAGTGAGCTGCAGTTCTGTGGGCAAAAACATCTTGTTAACGACAGAGGTCAGAGGAGCATGGACAGACTTGTTCAAGCTATAAAAGGTCGCAGATGCTCAAATAACAGCTGTTTACAATAGTAGTGTGCAGACAAACATCTCTGAAAGGCACAAGGCATTGAACCTTGATGTGGATGTGCAACAGCAGCAGAAGACTACACTGAGTTCCAGTCCTGTCAGCTAAGAACAGAAAGATAGGACTACAGTCGGCAAATGATTATCAAAACTGGATGACTGAACACTGGAAAAGCGTTGCCTGGTCTGAAAAATGTCAATTTCTCCTGTGACGGGCAGGTGGTAGGGTGAAAATTTGGTGTAAGTTGCAAGAATCCATGGGTCTATCCTACCCTGTGTCAATGTTGCAGACTGGTGGTGGTGGAGGTGGTGTTATAGTGTAGGGGCACAATATAAGTTGAGCATCATTTGAATGCCACACACCTAAGCATTGTTGCTGACCATGTGCATCCCTTTATGGTCGCAGTCTATATATATATATATATATATATATATATATATAAGGTGCGCAGCATGACTGTAAGGTAGAAAAATCTGCACAAACTGCATGATGCTAGCAAGTCAGCATGGACCAAAATCCCAAAGGAATGTTTCCAGCACTTTGTTGAATCCATAACGTGAACAACTCGGGCTGTTCTGGAGGCAAAAGGGGGTTCTACCCAGCACCAGATAGGAAACGGGTGTACCCAATAAAGTGGCCACTGAGGGTATACACTCGCGTGGAGCTGCTCCAGTTGGCTTTTATGACACACTGTGAAACAAATAATGCACATAGGCTTCATGTACTGCATAAAATGTTTTGGACCAGTTGGCTTATCGTCCTTGCTTATCTTCCAATGCTCCACTCACGCATTTTCTCCTTCTCCTCTCCAGATGTTCCCCTGGTCGGCCTTGTTCTCCACAGAGCCTCAGCTCCCTGGCCAGCGGTCTCCAGAGGAGATGGTGACCGACACCCTGATGCTGGAGCTGGGCGCGCTGCTGAAACGCACCGAGCGGCTCCGCCAGGAGAGGGCGACGGAGGGGCGCAGGCGGAGCTCTTCCGTGGACTACAGCTGGCTGGCTGCCAACCCCCCGAAACATGCCTACGAGCTCACCCCCGGCGAGGTGCTCGAGCTGCAGGGCCTGTGTGCCAAGATCCCCCCTTCCCAGTGCGGCCCCGTCATACTGAGGTGGGAGCATCAAATATGCTGTCATTCTAGAAAGTGGGGGTTCGAAGAGTTTGGGGGTTTGTGAGATCCGAGAAAGATGTTAATGCCAAGGTCTGATCCTTTCTGTTCTTTCCTGCATTTTAAGCAGCCATTTGGAAAACTATAGTTACTTTAATACTAAGTTTGTCTGGAATTTTAACTGACGCTGTTTTAAGGTCCAGTGTGCCATTAGGCTAGCTCAGGCTTTCATCACTGTTACTAAAAGAAGTAACACCGCTGAACTGCATTTGACTCCCAACTACAAACTTGGCCTACACTAGTAGCGTCTTATACATTTGGTATAAGACACTACTAGTCTGGTGTAGTCTTGCTGTATTGAACAAATTCATTACTTAATTATATAATTACCAGGCAGTACTGCTGAGTCCATAAGAAAGAAATCAAATAGCCTCTCTGCCTCAAAAAAATATATAACCTTATATATATTATATATATGGTGTCCTCAACCAGCCCTCTTCAGGAAGCAAAGGTTGCACAGGTACAGTTCTAATGTACTGATTAACTGGACATGGATTTAAGCCACTCTTCCAAAATAAGAAACCCATGAATAAAAGATGTTTGAAAAGAGAATTCCACATAGATTAAAGAATTTCTTGTCTTGGACAGAAAACTGCATTGAAATTCAAAGAATTACTCTGAACTGAAAACTGATCCAGAATTTTTTTTTTTTTAAACAGTGAAAGTAAAACAAGTCAGTCCCTACTCTTGGCCCTCATTCCCACTCCAGGTTCAGGAAGCTGGTGACGGAGTTTGAGCCGGATGTGAACGAAGTGCCGCGCATCTTCCGCTCGGTGCTGAGCGACTGCCTGGAGGATGATGCCCTGGGGCTGGAGGAGGAGAGGATGAGGGAGCAGGCCAGTCGCTTTCACAAGCCGCGCAGCAAGAGCCTGTCCTTGGTCACCTTCCGCTCCAAGTTCCGCATCAACCCCTTCCGGGGCGGGGGTCTTCCGGAGCAGGAAGGGGAGCCGTGGCCGGTGGAGGAGGAGGAGGAGGAGGGGTTGCCGATGGGGGTCCAAGGAAGGACCAGGAGGGTGAGGAGCATGCCAGACATTACCCCCATGGAGGAGAGTGCACAAAGTTAAGGGAGGAGGTAGAGAGGAGGGGTGAGAGGGGAGAAACGGCGACGATAGGAGAGAAGGGTACGATGTTTGGTAGGAACCCCGTGAAGGGTGTGGCAGAAATGCATATTCTCACTTGAATAACATTTATACTACTAAAGCTGCATTTAATACATGTACAGTTACCCGATCAGACTGACTTGGAAAAAGTACATATATGTGATGCCTGATACCATATGGTGATTTTGTTGATGTAAATATCTAAAATATTACGTGTGTCTAAATGAATGAAAAAAGATTCCATTGAATCAATACCTTAGAACTTTTTTCCAGTAAAGATGTCCAATGCCATGTTTCCTAATTTAGTCTTTGGGTGTTTCCTCCCAAACTGCAGTTGAGTTACATTGCTTAAATAAATTTACCTGCTTTCATATTTCATGGTCAACAAATGTATTTTTTCAACATACAAAATCCTCATAATGTTCTTTGTCATACTGGACCAGTTCAATTGATTCAAGACCTTTTCGATGTTTTGCCGCACTCCCATATCATACAAAAAATCCCTCAAAATAAATGGAACCCATCATCCCTCTGCAGAGCAGTCAGGTTGTCACACTGATCCTGTCACCGGGAAGCCCAGCAAACAATGTAAAAATCTGAAACAACTATGGACTGGGTTTCGGCTACATAATGACTACAATAAAACAACTTGAGCATAAAACATACTGAAGATGTCCAAACAGCAATGAGTGAAGTTGTACACAACTCACTGTATATGACATGCACTATGCTCCACACCGTGGCCCTGCTACACAGTGGTGGGGCTACAGTGTGAAGAATGTTAATGATAAGTGGACTCACAGGCGGGGAAGTTAAATGGTAAGCCAGGACAAGGACATCCAATCAAACAGATAGGACACTGGTTACAGACATAGTGATAAAATGCACACATAACCAAAAAGATCCATCTTAGTGCTTGGGTGTCTCAGCTTTTATTAAAGGGCTATACTGAGGGACTGCTTGGCCAGTACTGGCCAGAGAGGCTTATGGGCTTATTTTGTTCCAGAGAATCTATACAAACTGAGATTACATTATTTTGTAGACAATACTTTTGGCGTGTATGCAACTACAAAACGGACAACAATAACTCCTCCGAAGAATTTGCAAGTGAACACTGGACATTCTATCAAGGTTTTTCCAAGTTAGTACTTTTTTGGGATTAAAAATGACTATGGATTTGTTTGCTGGATTCTTACCATGACAGACATATCTACTCTATCGTGATTTGTGTTGTCTGTGGAGTTCCAAAACGTAAGGAATGTGAAGACCACTCAAGCTTGTTCTGCCGTCCGACGTTACAAAACAAGGAACTGTTGTCGCTAAAACACTGGCATGGTAAATTTGTTTATAGGGATTTTCACACTTTCAAATTGTCTATTGTGTGACCAGACTGATTGAAAATTTCACCGTAGAAAATGGAATTAATGCAAATAAACTCACTCTGGCCCATGCAACTTAAGGGGTTAACCACACGTGAATTGTCTGATTACAAATCTTAAACTGTGGAGTACGGAACCAATGTATGAATTTCACTGGCCAAATATATGCACGCCGAAACACAACTAAAAATGCGTGGACATATAAACCACAGAATGACACAGAAGTTTTTTTTTTTTTTTTAATAAGATGCGTATATTTTCAACATATTATTTACAATTAAAACCATAGAAACCCTTAGCTGAAAATAATTTAAATGGAATTTCAAAAAAAATAAATTGTCATCAAGGTAAATACAAAGTTAAAGTAAAATTTAGCAAAAGTTAAAGTTAAATAAGCAAAAAGATATTTTTTCTTTTAAATAAGTTAAAATAAAATTAAATAAGGTTAGACCATCCTTAAATTCACATTAGTTCTTAACATTTGGAGAGGTAGGAAATGTAAGTGAAAGAGGGGGAACACAGCAGGTGGATAAAGGAGTGACTTTGGTCTTGACTGTCCACAAAAACCTTTAAAATAAATTTTCGGGTTATTTGCAGGAAGAAAGATCAAACTAAACCAAAAAGTGAACTTCCACCCTAAAAGGCAACAATGAGCAAGTCATACATTTAAATGTATGACTTTGTCTTAGGTCAGGATTTAACAGTATCTGTGTTTTTTGATTTATCCGTATCTGTGAAATTCTCAAGTTTCACAAAATGCCTGCTGGAGGGCAGTCTTTCATTGTTTAGTTGCCTTCCTGCAGCTGCAACATCAAATCTTAAATGCTTTAAAGTACCCGAAAGGTGTTGAAGTGATACAGTTTATACAACCCACGTCTGAGAAATAAAGCATTCCATAAATCAGTACATTTAAGATCTCTCATGAAAGAGAGTGATATAGAAGGAGAGAAAGGATTAACACACACTAAGGCCTCTAGATTTTCACATGCGCATTACTCTTTCTGCCCTTCAAGAATTAACACCCCACCACATATTTCTCTTGCTTCAAGGTGCTTCCCACATTAAGGGCAAATCTCTTCTCTAAGTCTCCCAAATAATCTGTCACTGCCTCCTTATCTGCTCTTAAGCCAAGAAGACAACAAAGACAATGAAGAAGACAATGAGGATGAGGAAGATTTTGATAAGTAGCCAGCGATTTGAGGAAACGGACTGGAAGTATTTGAGTATCTCGGCATGGGCGGCGACCACGTTGAGCTGGGTGTCCTCCACATTGGCATCAATCCTTGATGGGGGAAGAGAGAGGAAAGAGGGTTATCTTAGGGGGCAAACCCAAATCGCTCTGACTTTCTCATTCAAGGTTCTCATCCACTCTCACCTCTGTACCGTCTCCTCCTGCTCTTTCACCATGTGTGCCAGCTGCTGAAATATGAAGCCCAGCTCAACAATGGTCGACTCAATGTTCTGCATGGTGTCTGCCCGGCTCTGGATGTACGAGTCCTGAACACAGATACCAGACGTAGATAACACAGGTTCAGTTAGGGAACATGGAGAGTATGCATCAAAAGTGGCAATTCAATTCATCTGGCCACCATTGAGATTTTCCTGTCAAACTGTCAAACCAGTTAAAACCGGTTAAAACACTGGTGCTATTTCTCTATCTTCCTCTCAGCTGCTTTTGCTGTTTGATGTCTTTCCCAAAGAGTCATGAATTCAGAGACACCAATATCCTCCTTCATTTCAATTATAGCAATGGAAGAAAGTGATTTCCCTTTGGCACCAGAAGCTAAGGTTGTTTTTGTGCCATTTGCTTTGGAAGCGGTTTCCTTTTAAAGCAATGAAGGCAGACACCGAATAAAGGAGTTTGGTGATTGCTGTTGTCTTAAACACCATTTCATTGCTTATCACAATTACAGAAGTTTCAGCTCAACTGCACTGCACCCAGGCAGAGTTCAAGTGCACTGCACACTGGCAAGAGTTTTAGTTCAACTGTTCTGCACCCAGTCAGAGAAATATAGTCCTTTGTGATTGTGTAACTTGCATAGTTCAGAAATATTTTAATACACTAAATAAGAATTTTTTGTAATTCAATTGCTTGGAGACTATCTAAAGCCTTCACAGTCAGAGTGCATATAATTTACTTCAACTGAGTTTCAGTGTCTCACCCCCAGCCAAGGCGGAGGCAGTATCAGTGTGGTCAGAGCATTCACCTGTTCGTTTATGAGCAGCAGCTGCTGACTGGACCGAGAGTCCATGTCTATAGACACGTCCATAGATCTCCTTGCATCTTCCAGCATCAACAGCGAACTGTCTGGAGGAGCGAGAGGTAGAGTCAGAAAGAGTCATGGAGAAATACAGAGGGATGAGGAGAAGAAATGTCACATTTCACCTTAATCCAGTCCAGACTTAGTTGTTCATATTGCAACCTGCCCATTTAGCTGCTTTAGCTGCATTCTTCCCAACGGCTTTAAAAAGACTGGTTCATGGCAGGCATCTGGACAGTAAACGTAACCTTAAAGACTAAAAGGGTAAGGTTGAGGATTACAGCTCTCTTACTGGGGTTGCTGGTTTCTAGAGGGAAGGCTGGGAGCAGGGACTGGGAAAACTGCTCTCTTCTACTGTGCTGCTGCTTAAGATTCTACAGAAAGACAGAAGGGAGAGAGGGAGGGGGAGAGAGAGAGTGGGGAAAGACCAATAAAGAACTGACTGAATATGAGAGCAGTTGCATTTAAAATTACATGGTTAAAAGAAGCATTTTTTCGAAATTGTCATAATGATTAAATGATAAATGATTACCCCCTGATAACTGAGCATTAAGATTACGTAGACTAAGTCAGCCAAATTAATAATGTTCGTCGGATATACCGAATGGCAGAATATCCGATGTACAGCATGAATGTGCGTGAAATCTGGCCATCTGCCTTTGTGAATGCAATGGAACCGCTTCTGTGTGTCTTACCTCTGTTCTCACCTCCAGCACTGATTTGAAGTCATTTGACATAGACGCCAGTTTGGACTAAAATAAAAGACAGAAAATGAGCTCAGATAAGAAGTATGTCATCCGGCCTTGTGCATTTGAGTAACAGACTTAGCACTTAGCATGCTGTTATCGACCGTGCTGCCTTCTGTCTGGACTGTCACAGTCCTGCATGTACGGAGGGGGTGGGCTACACTGACCTGCAGCGAGACCATGATGCTGTTGGAGTGTGTTTGGACATGTCTTCCATTCTGACTGCTACGGGAGCGCACCAGCTCCTGTAACTGCGCTATCTGCTTATTCAGGCTGGTGATGTCCTGAGACAGAGATATAGAGAGAAGACAGAAGTAAAAGATTATGATCAGATGGATAAGTTATCTTTCTGGATATTTATACAAGACTCCAACACTACATGAAATATTCAACAGCTGTTAGATGTCTACTTTTGTACACATCAAGTCTATTCTACTCTGTGAGAATCACTTGGTAGTTTCATACCTGTTTAATGATGTATGTCAGCTCTTCAATCTCCACAGCTTTGTCATCAAACAACGATTTTCTCTTGGCAACTAGAACATAAACAAAGAGCTTTACTTCTCTTGACCTCGTATCCAAGGGCATTTTTTTTCTTTTTTTTTTACACAATTGATTAAAATATTAGCTAACAGTATCTTACAGATTGTCAGCTTTTCCAGTTTGGCAAAAGTATTGTTCAAGTCCTTTCCTATTCTCCTGAATAAGAAAGGGGGAGAGAGAAAAAAGCAAATAAATTGAAGCATTGTTAAATATAATGGATCCATTATTGTCAGTATTGTTACAGTTAGCATGTATTGGTAGGGTTATGATTTTTTGTAAATGTCCTTAGCAGGTGCAAGCAACATGCAGTAAGTCTCCAACCATACGCAATCCACTAATATCACGCAAATCTAAATCTATTCACCCAACACAAGATATTCTGTCAACAGAACATCTATCTTTACTTCATAATGTCTTAATGCATCTATAGTATGGGATTAAATATTCTGATACATCTACATTTGCACAACACATTTCAACTGGGATTATCACGCCATGTTATCTTTAAATGTGCAACTGTACTAAATGAGAAGGCTGTAAACTGCTGGGCCTTATTCACTGTAGCTTTTTTTCAGCTTAATTTTAAACATAACTTGGAGGTGCTGCAAACCTTCTTTTATACAGAGCCTAAGAGAATTTGTTGATATGGGCTCTGGGTAAATTCAGGAGTAAAAAATGATCCAATCAAGTGTACTAACTGCTGGTGAAACTAGGCATGAAATGACAGTTGATATGCACAGTAATCTCTTGCAGCTAACTAGCAGTACAGAATATTCTGAATGCATAAAGCCAGTTAAGGTTATGCATTTGAACTAAGGAGGCAAAATAAAATATTCCAGATATATTTGTATGTGCTCACTTTCCTTTGACTGGGCCTCTCAGTTTAACAAGTTCAATGGCCTACTTGTGATCTCCATTAGTAAATTGTCCCCGATAACATAGGTAACAACTTTACACAAACATCAAATGCACCAAATGATATCAGGAGTTACAAAAGGAATTGCTATAGAAGTAATAGTATAACGTAGGGACTGACTTTGCCATGACAGTAAAGTCACTGCGCTGTCTGATGGCATTAGGGACTGGTTTACATGTCTGGATCCCGTTCTGAACAGAAAGACAAAGGGAGAAAGGTACAAATTAACAGACAAGAAGACAAGCGACAGAAGTGACAACATCTAGCTAAATGGTTTTTTTTTAAATCACACCATAAAATTATTCTAAATACAAATGTAGGCATGGCGATTACTGCAACATCCAACTCTTTGCAGGTCTTACCCGTCTCCCCTCCAGGGATTCGCAGACAGACATAAACTCACTGGTGCGGTCTCGGCAAGACATGATGCCCGCATCCAGAGTCTGGGCTGCTGGGGGCAAGGTGGAGAGAGGGACAGGGTGGCAGGGGGCGTGTCCTGCAGGAGGACCAACTGTGGCTGCGTTTGGAAAGAGCCGAGTTACGCCCCTTGCTGGCTGCTGCTAGGGCCGTAACAACAGGTGGTCACATGGGCTCAGGGACATCACCTGTTACAGAGACACAGGCCAGGCTTATAAAATGGCCATGCCGAAGAAACCAGCGAGTTGTCCATACTGGGTGTCACTCCTGTATAAGCATGGCAGGAGGAGAGTGACTGCAGTAAAACAGGGAAATGAGAAAGGAAGAAAGGTGTGCTGCAGGAATTAAACGGGTATCTCAGCCAAGAGCTCTTAGTCTGACATGCTTCATCTTTTTTAGGGGATGGCCAAAGAGACGTGATTAGGAGTGTACCCATCACATTTGATAGTATCTATTATAATGACTGTATGCCATGTTTGTTCATTAAGATTTTAATTTTTGAAGTTTAACTACACTAACTACTGTCATAATCGCCAGACAGCGATAATTCCTTTTAAGGAATATTACTGCACTACATAGCTACAGTAGTGGGAATGTTCAAGTTAAAGTTAAAGCAGAGAATTAAAGCATGGGGATCGAAAAAACTAATAATCAATTTCTTTTCTAGTGTAGCCCACATATTCACAAGTGCAGGTTTCAAGGAAAGCAACCAGCATTGTGGTGGAACATCAGTGGTTGAAAATTTCATTCAGAAGAAAGACTATGCTACTTCAGTGTGGCTTAAGTTACTTTTGAACACTGAACCTCCCAATACCTCATTAACAGTTCAACTGAAATAATTACAACTCATTTTGCTGGAGGGGTTATGAACTATACTCAGGGTTTCCCCTCATGACAGAATTCTGCATATCTACCCTTCAGGACAGAGTGTTTTTGGGTGCATTTGAATAAAGATACAATTAGGTTAAAGGTTAAAATGTTTTTGTTGTAGCTCTTAAAGCTAACAATAGAAAAAAGATGTAAAAGCAGGATTAATATTCAACAAGACTAGCTCTTCCGATGTGACAAGCACCATTCATTGCCCTCGAAATTACCCTGACACTGGTTGACATTTTTAAAGTAGGCTATCGTCGGTTTTACACCATGACATCAGTCTTGGATACAGCAGACGGAACAGGCCAGCTTCCCTCCTACAGAAGCCGATTATGCGAATCGCCGTCAGTCATATCACTGATATAGGCTATCAATGTGTAACTTCTACTTTAATATGATATTTCACGTTTTCTCTTCTTCACGCCGACGCAATGGAGCTCCGCTACAGCATCCTAAATATTAGGCTACAGCACAGTAGCATTGTCATCCCCAACAAAAATAAATCATTATATAGGCTTAATCACCAAATATTGCAGAACATATGGTTAGCAGCAAAATATAGAAACGATATCGACACCCATAGCTATTAGGCTATTTCTTCATCCCAAACTGTCTCCACATTGCAATGGAATAGGCTACTCGTACGAAACGAGTTAGTCAGTCTTCAAGTATTTTATAAGAAAAATCTAAACTAACCACTTACACAACCACAAAGTAAGATACCATCTTACCGGTAAATCAGTTTAACCATCTTTCAGCATTGCACAGCAACAGAAGTCCAGGATTGTTGGGTGTTGATCCGGGTACCTTTAAACGATGACGTCAACGCTACGTACATCAGTATGTGCCTGATAAATTGCAACCCAAATACAGGATAACTAAAGAAAACGTCGCCGAAGCAGGCATTACCCAGCACTTTATTTACCCCAAACCTAACTTTAAACATTTGCTTCGACGATAATGAAAATTTTACGTTTGTAAATCAACTGATTTATATAGAATTTCTTTGAGGTAGTTTTCGCATTGTCTGTGCATACGTTTATGGTCAAACCTTTTCAGTTTAATGTTGTTTCAATTTGTCCAAGCGCACACTTTTGATAGTTGGTGTGGATTGTGTGGAAATTCACTTAGCTATTCGATTTTTTTGAAGAGCATTTTATTCTTGGTCATGGCTCCCTAATACTGGTAACAGACCTGCTCTGTGCCCCTTCTGTACCACCATGGACAGGGGTGTCCAATTTTATCCAAGAAGGGCCGGTGTGGGTGCAAGTTTTTTATTTTAGCCCAGCACTACAACATCCAATTCAACTAATTTACTGATAATAGTCTTCAATCAAGACCTTGATAAGTAGAATTAGTGCTGGGCTAGAACAAAAACCTGCACCCAGCCCTTTCAGAAGAGTGAATACTCTTAACCAAAAGGGTTCTACCTTGCCACTCTTACCATAGGTTTGCTTTTGTGAATATTTTACTATGGGGTATGCCAAAAACAGCGCATTAGGCCAAACATTTTGTGAAATAGCTACATTCTTATTAGATTTTTTTCTTTTTTTTGTTGTTAATTTGGGATGAATACACTCTCTGTTTCAAGTGTGTCACAGGTTTACATAGTTATGTGACTATTCTACATGTAACAACTTTAGTAACACTCGACGCTTTCACAAAATGAAGCACAAAGTCAAGCATGGACATGTATTTTTGTAGCTTTAATAACCTTTGTTATCACAATCAACAGAAATGATCCATAACATGCTTTCATCAGATCTTTTCCCTGGGATATCAAACTAGCTTCTTTTTAACAAAAGTAGGTACAACCTAAAATGTATACATAGCCAAAGAGGAACAGTCAAACCAGAACTTATACAAAAAGAAATAAATTATTCATAATATTTCAACAAAAAAAAAAAAAAAAAAAAAGAAAACTCCTATCTACAATGAGACCCCCATGGCATTGGATATAGGATGAAACCTCTGTAAATCCATCTTCTCCATTTCCATTTATCTGAACGATCTCTTAGTGCTTTTTGGACAGCTGCAACTGTTGGGCACAAACATGCACACACAATGACATATTGGTATTTTCTTCAATTGGCCACCTAAGAGAACATGATTGAAGGTAAACAAGCTGCACCTCTAACAGTAAAAATGTAATACAAGACTGGTGCATAGGTTAGTGAGTGGATATATAGCCTGTATATATGCCTGTATATATAGCCTCTTTTTTAATAGAGTGCCTACACACTTTTTGGCAGTATGCATGTGATACAATACAGCTAACTTCCAAGAAAATGAAATGGCTCATATCATATAAACTAATGAAAAAAGCAAATCATTGAATAAATTATAAACATGTAGCCATTTTTGGAGTATTTTTTCCTTTGCAAATGCGAATGTAGGCCACAAATGTTCATAAAAACTAATTAAATTTAGAAAACCGATAACAAAACTACTAGACCTAAAACACGGAAGCTCCAAAGTGTGTCTCGTATTAAAACAGCAGATTAAGATACTCGCAGCAAACTGAACTGCTGTTCTTGCTGCACATCTTAAATGTTAGTCCATATAATTGGCACGGCTCTTTACGCCTTCTGTTTCTGTTGTATACCACTTTTTTGAGTTTTGGGATGGAAAAATTAAACCAAAGAACTGAACAGGAATGCACCCGAGGTGGACTTGTCTGCCCTCTTGTGGCTATGTGATAGCCTATAGCACAAAGTAGCGGCACAATTATTCAACTTAAACCAACTACAAAAACACTACCGGTATTCTATCAAGTTGCCAACTTAGCTTCGATCAGACATATACATAGAGGTTATGCCTACTTTACAAATACAGTAAGTTAGTATTATCATGGTTATAAGAGTAAAAATAGCATGATCTGGAACCCAGTTCCTCAAAATCTAGTTACAATGACTGCTTTAGGCTATCTGAGCAATCTACTATAGCCCACTTCATGCCGTACACGGTACAGTTCAAGTAAATCGTCCCAGTGCAGTGGCCCCAGCGTTTAATGTGTTCATGATTATGAATAACTGTTACAAAATGAGTATTGTACTTTATCAGACCTGTGTATTGTAGTTGTTCCAATGACCTTCGGTATGCACATACACCGCAAATAAATGTAATGCAATGTCTGATTCCAGTTATTTGAAATCCAGCAAATTAACACATGTACATGACCTACCAGTATAGTCTCTAGTTCTTCGATGTCAGCTTTGTCCTCTAGAATCCTGCAAGAAAGTTAGTTAGACCATATTGTTTGATTTGATAGAACTCATTTATTATGTGCTAACACAAAATCAAAACTAGGTTGCAAACGGATAGCTAGCTACATCTTTAATTGTATGCTTGATTGGAAACCGATTTGGCCACAGAGAAATGCTTTTGAAAGCAAATAGCAAAGATTTTTAAAATTCGGCGCGCAAACTGTCCGGCAGTAGCCTACCTGTCCAAATTTCCATTTATGTTGCGGATATTGGCTGTTATCGCTTTAGTAACGCTGGTGAGACGGATAAGGGACTCCTGCAGTACTTGTTCCTCACTCAAATGTGCTGGTGCTTGTAGGAGAAGTCCAGAACCTCGCCTGCCCTCGGACCGTCGGCGAAGTGCAGATTTTTCCGCCATGGCGCCATGAATGTTTCAGGGGCGGAGACACATCATTCTTTTTATTCTACGCGCGTTTTGTGACTAGGCATTCGCAAGGGCCAGATAACAGACTTCCGTTTGATAGAAATTGGATTTGTTTACTGGATATATGTAATTAAATCATTCAGCAATAAAGATATAAACATTGCTTAAGTTACACTAATACATTTTACTGGGCTGAAATTGAGACAAAGTATAATTTGGATTTCGAGCGATGCAGTTTGAGGCAGCTGCACGGGAATGTGGTTTTATAAGACACTGAAAATATCTCCCATTTTGTTTACTTTAGAATAGAAACGAGAGAAGGAAGAAAACAAAGAGACGTGTACGTTAAGGGCTCTCCCAAGATTATTTTTGTCCATACCACCTCTAAACTTAAAAGAGTTAACTGGCTTGTTTCATTTATACCAGAAGTCTCACAACGTAGTTACGGAAACCCAATTAATGTTTTGGTACACCATTTGGAACTTCCACAAACGCATCGGTCACGTTAAAGCTTTTAGCGTTCCACACCCATGATCAAAGCATCAAATTCATTGGCCAGGTGAGGGCGCTGGAACTGTGCTGAAGTTCTAATTTCGCCATTAGCCGTAAGAGTGATACTCCATTACCATTTGTTGTGGGTGCTAGTGGAGCTAAAACGCATATCTTGCTATATAATGTTAGAAGGTGCTGTTCACGAATAGGACTTTGCAACTAAAACGTCGCCCTTCAAATGTGTATACTCGTTATAGTCTTATTTTTCCCCATACATCACATTTCAACGTGACATTAAATAGATTTAGAAGAAAGAAAAATCCATAGTATTTTATAGAGTGCATTTTATTTAAAAAGACAAACACAATATACATATACACATTACTTATAGTGTGTCAGTGTCTGATACTAGCTAAAGGACGAGATATTGGGATCAAGGCAGTCTGCTTTAATATGGGACTTTTCTGTGCTAACAATACATGAGCAATGGTGTAATATAAACTGCAGCTTATTTTACAACATGTGTTAGAGGGGAATCTCTGTGATAGCTTAGTCTCTACCTTAGAAAATGAACCTTGGAAAGCATGCGATTTTTATCAATCACTGCCAGAGATGAAATTCAGTGGAAAACAGGGTTCTGCTCAAAATTGGAACAGCATCCAAAGTATGTAGAAAGAAAGGAGAAGAATGAGGCTTCAGGAGCAGAAGTTTTTACTACTAAGGAGTGGATAATGTAACTGGATAAAATTATTACTGTGGGCTTCAAAGAAATGGTGTTGAGTCAGAAAATTAATTGACAAGTGCAGGTAATAGTTCAAATAAAATAAATGTGGACTAATCATTTGGGTGATGAATATATTAGTTTATTTCTCTATTATTAAAAATGACTATATGAATTTTTGGTCATCAACTTCTATTTTCTATTATATATTGATTTTAATTCTAAATATCAATCTCTGCACCCCACCTTGTATGGGTACTTTACTAACAGATAAACCTAAACCACCCTCATAAACCCAGACCTCCTGCAGGTCCTTGTTCTCCAGCCTCACTCCTGCCCTCGTTTTGATGGGGGTACCAGGTGTTCAGGCAGCTCAGCAGGGAGCTCGTGACCCTCCAGCTTCACCTTAATCAAATGATTGGCCAGGGCGAACTCATCATCGTCGAGGAAGCCATCTCCGTCCACATCGGCCAGCTTCCAGATCTTTCCTAGGACCGTGTTGGGTAGTTTGGACTTAACCATCTCCTTTTTGGCCATGGCGCCCGACACCTTTCCATTGACAGGTGAGAGGGTATAAAAGATCTCGTCATAGGTGGGCTTGTCGCGTCCTACTACCCACTCCAGATCATCGATGCCCTCGCCAGCGCCCTCTCCGTAGCCATGGCCGAAGGGTCCATTCATGGTGCCCTCAAATGCGCCACCCTTAACAGACTGGCTGGGCATGGCAGCCTCTTCCTGTCGCACTAGCGTCATCAGCTTGGCAATGTCGTTGGCCAGCATATCCTCTACAGCTTCCAGCAATTTGGGCTTGATAGTCTGAAACTTAGCAAAGTCCTGGCCGGCCAGGATTTCCTGGGATAGTGAAGGTATAGAGAGAGAAACATCAAAAATAATTTTGGGTTTGATTTGTAGGAAATACATTCGATTTCCAAGCCAAAATGCAACAAGAGGTACAAATACTATCTAAAAAGATGTCAGAGCTGTTCCAAAGCTACAAAGTGTAATGATCCAATAATTTCAATAATTAGCAAATATATAAATGAGTATCAGTCTAAAATACAGCAGTTTAACTTCAGCCCACATTCTTGAACTGAATTATATATTGTACCTGCATCTTAGAGAGTTTGGGGAAGTCCCCTGGAGATATCTGTTGCTCTTTCTCGATCTTCAGGTAGATCTCACCCAAGTTAGCAATCAGCTCCTTCTTTTTGTTTTCCTTCCCGAACATGGGCATTTCTTTCTTCAGGGAACTGATGATATAGGCCTGGACCTGAAAATGAGGAGAATATTTCCTAGTAAATCCATGACTCAAACACAGAATACTCAGGTCAGGACAACTGTTAAACTTATGAAATTGAAATGCCTGAGTCCAGTTTGGAAGGAGAGAAACTGAGCACTTCAGCCCAATCAGCCTTGCCCTGAAAGTATGCATACACACACAGAGCAATTTTGATGAAAGGAAACATGATAATTAATTTAATAACGGCTTATGTTCAACACTGAAAAGTTGGCATCACTATGTTATATATCATTCTGCAATTTTTCAAGTTAATGGACAAGTACATTCTCAGTACATGGCCAACTCTTTTAAGGAGATTAGTCATACACCTATAATCACTTAAAAACACCTGAATATTATCATAAGTTTAAAGAAAACTGGGCAGCTATACATCTACAAATGTAGTATGATTGAATCATCACATTCTTCAGGGACAGGAAGCCAGTACAATGGGACTAATCTGGTTGGATTGTGACTGTCTGTCGTACTACCGATGACAATTAGCAGTAAATGTTTAAAGACAAAAAAGCCAAGCTGCACAGTTGCCCTCCCTGTTCTTGAAAGGCTGCTGCTGGTTTTAATTCCATCCAGATAATTACCTACAAGATTGACTGCAACAAATAGCTTCTCTCTCCTGGAGTGAGTACAGTTGCAAGAATCTTGCATATAATTCAGTCGCATTGCGCAAGAGTCCTTACCTTGGCAAGGCGGGCGCGTTTTATAAGGTCATTGAGCTTACGCAGGGCAGCATTTCTGGGCAAGCTTTGTATGTCTCGGAACAGGTCCTGCTCCTCTGCCTCGAACAGCTTGCGATTGTCCGGCACTAAGAGAGGCTGGGCCCAGAAGGAGCCGATGTAGACCCGCACCACCTCAGGAGTGTTGATGATCTTGCCCAACGACCACATGAGGGCACCGTACACCCTCATGAGCTGCTGGGTGCCAATCTGGTCCGCCTTGTTCAGCACGACCCGCATCTTGTCCTCGTGGTTCTTCAGGGCCCGGATGACCTCCGAGAACTCGTCCGAGATGTCCAGCTTGTGGGCGTCGAAGAGCAGGATGATGCGGTCGACCCTCTCCGCAAACCACTCCAGCACTGCTGCGAAGTCGTAGCCTGGAGTCGTAGGAAAGTAAGAACAGGAAAAGGAGTGAGTGTCTGTGGGTCATGCCATCCACAGCCTGCTAAAGATCATGGATCCAGAGCTTGTCATTCTCGGTGATCAACATACTTGTGTCTTATGGCGAGAGTTCATTGTTCAATACTGTCTAAACACTTGTATGACGTAATTGTGCCAGTGAGTCTCATAACTGAAATAATTTTAGACACCAGACAAAAAAATGCCCGTCCAATAATATTTGCACCTTAACTTATTCACTGTGTTCCTACTGCTGTTGTTCTAACCTTTCTATACCATAACCAGGGGGAAACTAACCAGTTCAGCAAAAAGCTTGTCAGTCATTCACATGTTTACGTAGATGAAGTAGTAAGTGGAGATATAGCAGCAAAATATGTATTTGAGATATTGTTTCAGCCCTTTTTACAATTAAGGCAAACTGACCACTAGAGGGAGTACAGTGTTGCCACTCTGAGAACAGAGCGAGTAATCTTCCCGTTACTTGCAGCAAGCTTTAAACAAATTAGAAAGAATAATCCAGAGATGACATGCCTCTATTAAGTTCTTACTGACCAATAAAAAGTAAGCATTCACAGAGAAATTTGTGTGAATGTGTGCAACTTGAGTGTATCAGTCAATATTGATGACTGAATGCCCCAATGGGTGTTTCCTTCCACTGGCTCCAGTATTTGCAAGACCCGCCTCTCTAAATGCACAAACAGGTAAATATTTCACAGAGAGAAAGAAAACCATTTTTCCTGTTTGAGGAAGCCCATGCCTAAATAACCCCATCCCGCCTCTCTCCCAGCATGACAAAAACAGTGGTCAACAAAAATAACTGGCCCTCTTCCTATTTGCTCTTTCAGGCAGAGGCGGTCATAGAAGCACTTGCGAGTAACTGACTGCAGAGCTTGCAAATTCACTGCTATCTGACAAACAGGAAAAAGCTCAGAACCATAAATTGTGTATCCCAGGCACCAGTCGAACGATCAGACCTCTTCCTCTGTCCCTTTGACTGCAGGTCAGCACAGCAGCAGTGGGACAAAGAGCAGAATGTTTTTACCTTACTGCTGCACTCACAGATCTGTCATTATAGGAATCATATAGGTTGTGAGGTACGTGAACATCACAGGGACTTTTATGTTTATGTTGAACTATATGTTGCCAGATATAGTTTGACAGAACCAAGCTTCCGTTCTGTCTTAGCCTTGATGTTACGCGGCTTTCAAGTTGTTAATTTACTTCCAACATAAAAGTTCCCTTTGACTATATTTAGAAGTAACATAGTTTCGTTGAACTTGCATTGAATAGGTTTATGGAACAAGCCCATGGCAGGTTTGTGTGCGCAACCATAATAATCATAAGATTAAACTGCTCAAATACAATCCATCAGTAATAAACTCATGCAGTAAATCTTTGCCGACTGGGAGCGAATGCTTTTGTCAAAGCAATCCTTAATGTCAATAGAATGCTTGATTAAGACGCATCCCATTAATGAATAATCCAACAAAGTCACAGGAGAGTTTCGCTCCCTGTACTTTTTATGGTCCCTAGTATCATGCAAAGTGAGAAAAACAGTGACAAGCTCTCCAGAATGTCAGATCCATTTGGGTCTGAGTGCAAGCACCTCAACAAACACTACAGACATCTCAACTTCCCCTTGAAGTGTGTAATACCTACCAGCAGATTAAGCAGTTCTGTTCACAGTCTTTTAGTTGCACATAATCTTAACAGTCCTCTTTCCATGTACAAGATGTTGTGAAGACACAGATTAAACTGTCGCAAAAATACTTTTTTTTTTTAATTGAGACAATTCGATACATCCAAGTCATATGCTCCACCTCAGAATTCTACTCCAGGTAAAAACGGTAGCTATGGCCCACATCCATCTTCCACACATACACAAAATTTGGAACACTATCCCCCCATTCCTTATCTCAATATCAGGCTCTCATCATTCAAACAGACTTGCCAACAACCCCCAGTTTCAGGCCTGCATTTTTTTCTTGACCTTGTCATCTATTCTCCTTTCCTACTTCCCTTGACAAACCTTTTCTACACAAACCTCTGACTTCTTACCGGACAGCACAAACACATTTTAAAACAGGTTTAAAACTGAAGTTAATTTGTATCTTAGTGTACTTTTTTTTTTTTTTACATATTTGTAACACATATTTATTGCACATATTTACATTTTACGTTTTTAAACATTTTTCCTCTACAATAAGATAATTAAAGGAAAATGAAAGAAAATAAATTCACAGAAAACAGAAAAAATATTCTCATGAGTTTCGTCCAATGAATGGCATCGGTATGTCCAGAGCAGCCCGAACACAATAGAAATGAAAGCCCCCCTCAGTCGTCGCCCCTCACAGAGAGAACTGGAAGGTGTTCTTTTTTCCACTAGCACATCATAACCCCCCTCCTCCTGTCTTCCTTCCTTCCACTGTGTTAGTAATGGAACAGTCCTCACTTACTTACATTGTGGGACACTCACATATCTGTGTATAGTGTCTAGGTGTGTGTGTGTGTGTGTGTGTGTGCGAGAGAGAGAGAGCGAGAGAGAGAGAGAGAGAGAGAGAGAGATGTAAGATACTGTTTGCACCTGTGTGTGTGTGTGTGTGTGTGTGTGTGTGTGAAAGTCTGGGAGTGTACATATGTACACCATAGTGTCAGTTTAGTCCAATAAGCGCTAGTGTGTGACAGTGAAATGCCAGCTGCTTGTGTGTAGGACAGCACACACAGCAACTGACACGACAGTCCTCAGCCACACACCCTACCCCCGATGAAGTCACAATTGGTAAACTGACACCAGACATGCGGGCAACACAGAAATAGGCCTAGTCAGCTGTCTTATTTTGAGTAAAATTGTGTCTTCGTTCAGCTGCTATGAGAACAATTCACACCAGACAATCTTCAGACAATACAAACATTCCCTAACCTAATTGCCACAGCAATTATTCACAGTTGGTTAAGATGTTAAGTCAGCCCATAGAGAATATGCATACAAATTTAGAAACCACACTGCACTACATAGTTAAACCATGGAGAAATAAAAGAGACAGCTGTTTCTTTGATAGAGCCTCTGTACTGAGACGTGTCAGGGCTCTTACATTATGGGTATAAGATGAATATAGGCTGTCAAGTCCAAGGCAACTTCCCTGAAAAACCATGCCTGTAAATGAACATTTTCATTTGTTAGCATAATATTGCCCTCCATCACCACCCCTACCCCCACCCTTATAAACAGTAAGGGGTCTAAACGCAAGCTTGTTTCCTACAGTAGATCTTTCCTAGTCGAAAAGTAAATACCTACTGTAGGAACACGTTCAGTGAACAGAGGTTTACGTTCCAAAGCACAGTAGTTAATAGTGACATCATTTTTGGCAGCGGAATGGAATTTCTTGTGTGACTGAATTGGGGTGTTCCAGTGTGTTTAGCAGTGATAACCCCTCTAATAACCTCCTCACACTGAGTGACAGATTTGCTGGTTTCATCCATTGCATTTCCCTGAACTACTCCAAGATAGCCAAGTATTCAACAAAAGTGGAGACCCAGAGACGGTACCCATGAATTGTGCACTTGCTAAATTTTACATTTAATTTTATGTTTCAATATTGTTAATAATGTAACAGTATTTTATAAATGGGAATGTTATTGTATTTTAAACACATTTTACTGTTATTTTAAGACGGCATAGCCAAAAACCCCGTAAAAAAGGAAACCTAATACTTCAATAACATACATTAATTCTCAGACATTAAAAATGTCAATAGTCTTATATCAGCAGGCACTTCTGAACTACAGTTGCTTTACTGAAGTCAATTTTAGCTTCTCTTTTTAACCACACAGGGTATACAGTTATTTCAGTGAAGTGTACAGTATATGGAGGTGGATTGTGGATTCATACAAAGGATCTGCCAAAAGTAGATATGTTTTTTAAAAGTTTGAACAAGGCAACATGTGGGAAGCAGATCGATCATAAGCTTTTTAAAGGCTGAGCTAATCGGTCTATGTACAGTTGAATAAATTTTGCTTGTAAGTGCTTCATGCCAGCATATTTCATGAAATTGCTGATCTGTCAAAACTGCTATCATAGAAATCATGTAAAAAAATGTTAATAGGGTACATTTAGTACAGTCAATGACTTGCCATAATTTCATCATAGAAGGTGTATACAAAAAACACTGTGCCCTTCATATAATTGCTTGGTTTAATTTGCCAAGTAGATCTGCACTTTATCAGTACAACCCTGAAACCTGACACTTAGGAGAAGGAAAATTCCACATAGAAGTAAATAATGGGTGGTCCCTAAACTGAACCTTGAGGGACACCCTTTTTTGACGCAGACAGCAAGATGTTTGCAGTTGCCGAAGTCAATAAAAATCTTTTGTTATCCAAAACAATGGATAATAACCGCAGTCCTAGAGGCAGGCAGAAGTCGCTGAAAAAATTTTTATTTTAACATTTCACATAGGTTTGCAAAAACGGACAAGATGCATAAAACTTATAGATGAACAACCTGAAAAGCTTTTATTTTATATTTTAAGCTCAACATTAACACAAATACAAATGACTATATAACCAAGAACCAGCACTTACACATTCCTTCCTAAATATGATTCTTAAAGATCACAGCAGAAAAATACAATACAATGATATACAATAACAATTTAGTCCACATTGGGACTCCATTACTTGACGGAAGTCATTAAGCTGATTGCAAATGAATTTAGCTTCTATTCCAAGTGTTCGTCAAGTTATTAGTTGAGAGGATTCCTGAAATATAAGGACTACCAATGCACAGGGATGACCTGAAGTGATTCTTAAGTTATGACAAAGTCACACAAATAATTTTTCCTCAAGGTAAATAGCTTACAGTACATCATGATTAACAGAACACAAAGCAGCACTCGACTTAAAGTAGTAGACCAATGCAGAGTCCAGGTTGAGTCAGCAGGCACCAGCAGATGATTAACCACCTTCCCGAGGCCTGCCTTTGTGCCAAATGAACTCTGAAAAAACCTCTGACCATTTCCCCCCAAAACTGTGAGGATTAATCTAGATACTTGGACTAATGACTAGCGGGGAATTCTATTCAAACTTCTTCTAAAACGTTGGACTGAATTCACTGGAATTCCCTCAAAAGCCCACATACAATTTTCCACTGTATGGAAAGTCTGCTGCCAAACATGACAGTAGACTCTTATTTGCCTTTTGTAAATCCTGTAGTGCAAAGTATGGACGTCTCCTCATTAGACTTTTGTAACTGCTACAAAATGAGAATGTCTTGCAGGTGTTGACTGTAAGCTTTCTTTTGATACACTTCAAGAAACTGATACTAGCTAATTGCCTGTAAAAGAGAATGTTTCTGTGTGTTTCTTCCCTCTCCTACCATACCAAACTATACCCCGCTCTCCATGCCTGACTATGCTTATCTCCTATCCAATTCTGTAATGTATGACTATTTCTTTCCCCTCCCCTCTGCCACCACCTTCTCTCTCTCTCTCTCACTCTCGCTCTCATTCCCACTCAGCTCTGTACCTCACCCTCCCTCGAAAAGGGGTAAAGGTTACCTTCATTGTTTAAGCTAGTAAAATCTGTTATCCGACTCCGCTCTTGATAAATCTGCACTGCAGATGGGACCATTCAAGCTTCTCTACAGGTTAGGGTGTGGGCTTATATCACATAATACTGAGTCAGTTCATTGTGTCAAATAAAACTTACCATGAGATCAAAAGAGATATAAAATAGTTAATCAGATCATCACCTCCAGCAACGCCACTGCCAACACTCTCTCCTGCTCTGCATTTCACATTCCCTCTCCCTACATTGCCCCCCCCCCCCCCCCCCCCCCCAACCCCAACCAGCGAGTTCATCCCTGTTCTGCTGCCCTGGTTCACTGTCTGTTTCCTGGCCCTTGTTGGCCCTGCTCTGTGTTCAGTTGTTTATCTCCAGGTGGCACTCACGCCGGCTCCTGTTATTGTGGACATAGAGGAGGGCCAGACTGGTACAATACACTGAGCCGGTCCAGACAAAGGACAGGACAGGAAGATGTTCTGCATGACACCACGCAACTTAAACAAGCCTAATTATATACAGATGTACAGATGCATAGCGTGTGTACATCATATAACATCTTACAGAACATGGGTGCACACAAGCGTCATCTGCTCAAGTGCCGTGTAAATGTACATTTCCTCTCTATGTTTTTCACAAATACAAATACCACTTAAATCACAAAAAGGGCCCACAATTTTGATGTCAAGGTGCCTAAGACTGTATCTACCCAATGTCAATTTACACATCACAGTTTTCACAAAAATTGTACATTTTTGGACAAACCAAATTGTAGACATACACACACACACACATAGACACACATGCATGTGTGCGTGCAGGGGATTTCGTACGTAAAGTTGCCTGTGAGTGGGCATGCCCCAACATAAACAGGATAGCTAAAAATACCCCTCCAACTGCCTTGGGATTAAGCTGCAGTTTATGGCTAAGTGAAATTTTTCTTATACTTGCTTGAAGGTCCAAAGCTTCCATGTATTTTTGTATGAATCAACATGAACAGAATTTTGTGTAGTTAGTCTAAGACTGTTTCTGGCCGGACACTACAAAGACTAAACAAATAAATTAATTAATTTTGTAGGCTACGCTACCCATTACACATTCTGTGTCTGTGCTCTCATTCATCAATATTATAACGAGGAGCGAAGAGCAGTGAGGTAAAATAAAAGTGGTTAATCAGGATCCTTCGAGTGAGAGAAAAAGGAAAGGAGGCAGAAGGAGAGGGAGAGGGGTACAAACCTCTGCTGATCCTCTGCTTCTCGCCAGACAGGATTCCTGGAGTGTCGATGATGCTGATGCTCTCCAGCACCGCATTGGGCATCTGAGCACAGATGAACCTGGAGACACAGTGGGACACATTAACAAGCTGCATACTGTTTCAAACTCAAATTGGTTGGTTCTTTACATATTTTGGCTCCAGTCTTTTCTTCCTACCATCTCAGTCAGAGTGGTGCCTTCTGGTTGAATCCTGTGTATTCTTGTGTGTGATTATTTCTACCTTGGCTACACCTGAATTAAAACGCGGGAGACAACAATGGTCTGTTGGATTGAAGTGTTGTTCATCAACAAGGACAGGCACTGTTGAAAAGTTTCCATTGTTACTCCCCTGGTGATGTAAAGCTCAAACTTCTCTTACTTTATTGAGGAGTGTATGAAGGACACTATCCTTAGCATGTTCTGAATAAATGTGAAAGCTCTATGAAAAGTAAAAGCATTCACTCATTTTGAAAATAACCCTGAGAAGTTTTGCCCTTCAAAGTTGCCCTTCCTGTCTCCTTACACTCTTCTTCCCTGAAATGACCAAAGGCTGCCATTTCCTTCTTTTGTCTCTTTGCTTTTTTTCCAAGATCAGATCTGTGTGGCTGATCCGAGTCCTTATTCATTATCGCACACTCCAATCACTCAAGTCTCCCACATCTACAATGTCCCTGAAAGTTGCCGTCACATGGAAAGCATGCTCACTACTGAATGTCTACCCTCCCCATCAATTTTTCATTCTAATTTTCTAGTCATTTTTTCCTTTATTTATCACTCTCCTCCTCTTGAAGCCTCCCTTCATCCTCCCTCTTTTTTCCATACCTCCCTTGCCTCATGCATTCTGTTCATTCTTCACCCTTAGCCGAGCAACAGCTGCAATGTGTGCTGTGTCTCCTCTCCTTCACAGTGGTGAAACAGAGACGGTACTGAGTAGTACAGACGCACAATGGCACATACCAGCCTGTCAGACCTGCACGAACACAAACCTGGTGTGTCCGTGTGTGTGTTTGGGTGGGGGCTGGAGGGGCTGGGGCAGGGGTTCCCAGGGCTAATGTTAACATTCAAGATTGGGCACTTTTTAAATACAAGTAAAAGAAATTCCTCAGTAGCATTAAGTGAGGAAATAAATTACAGCCCCATTATGAGAATTGCATGGATTTAACCATGCTGTGGGTGAATATGAATGTGGAGTGATTGTTCCGTGTGTGTGTGTGTGTGTGTGTGTGTGTGTAAACTCTAAACCTGCCACGTCAGTTATCTCGTTTATTACAGTCAGGGCAGAAGGAACAAACAGTCTGACTAGCATTTCCACTTTCAACAGCTGACCAAGCAATACCGCTGGAAAAAAAAAAAAAGACAGGCCAACAAGCTGACACTTTTTCTTTCACATTCCATGTCATTAGCATTTATTCTCTGTACTACTAATGTATCAAGCAATATCATATGATTGTTGTGATTCAAAATATTAGTAAACTCACAAATGTTACTTTAAATATCTGAACCTTGATGAAGTTTAGCACTCATCTCCTGCTCTTGTCAAGCCACATCACTATGAACTCAGCAAACTGCTTTTTGTATAGGTCTGTTAGTGCGAATATTTTATGGAAGATGTGCCCTCTCATAGACAAGGCCCTCCAGTAGGGGAGGAAGGACGTCACATTTAGCACAGCGTGAGCTGATGAAGCCATGGGAAACGGGGGTCTGGCAGTGTCCAGTCCATCAGAACATGTGGCTTCCTTTGGTTCACGCTGCATCTGGCTGGTCATATTGGCTAACAGTAGCGATACATCCCTGTTTTACATTATAGCACAAAGGTGAACTATAGCTAAGTTTCCACATACTGTACGTGGACGATGAAACACAGGTGTCAACTTATGAGGGAAAAGTTTCATACATTTTATTTGTGTATCAAAATATTTCAACTTTCTTACTTTAAGTATTGAGAAGAGAGCTAATGGGTCTGTATAGCTTTGATTGTGATTTTCACTGGTAAAATGATGAATTAAAAATAAACGAGATTCGGGTGACTACAAGATTAAGCTGCATTTATTAAGCAACACAATCCCTCAATTCAATTGTGTCCTTCACTGGCGCATGTAAGCTGCACCATCGTTTACAGTATGCACTGAGTGGATTACTTTGAATGAAAAGTATGAACAAAGAAAGCACAGCTATTCATCTTCACACGCACACATTCCAGAGGTTGGTGTGATGCCATATGCTTTAGCCTTGGTTATTATAGGATATGTTCACAGACCGAAGTCCAATTCACTCTACAGAGGAAAAAAGGAAATATGACCAACTGAGAGTGAGCTGACCCTGAACGTCACGTCAGCGGTCAGGTGACAACTGTTCCTCTCAGCTTTCCTGTCCTTTGCAACTCCGCAGTGTTAAGGCTGCGGTCCTGTCCTGTGAGAATTTATTTTCCTCTGTCTCACTACCATTCTGTCCCTTCCTCATCGTTACCCAATCAGGACTGATATTCATCGCACCCTCCCTGACCCTCCTAGCCTGTCCTCAAAGTCACCCTTTGAATAACTGACAAACAAATCTAGCTAACATCAAAGGTCTTACTACAGAGGGGGGAAATCAAACAAGGTCAGGAACCACAACACTGCAGCAAGCCACACAAAGATGCATGTCCGCATTATCTGGGCTTCCCAGGTTTGTTGTACAAATCTTCTGGAAAGTTTCATTAACCACTGGTTAAGGCAAGCTTGGAAAGGGCATAATCAATCAATTTCACCAATAAAAAAATTATATGCTTCCAAACCCCAGTGACCCAAACTTACAAAACTACTTATAGTATAGCCTACTCCATGGTATATCAATCAAATCTGAATAACGGAAAATAATATAACCAATAGGAAAACTGTGAGAGGATGATGGGTATTGCTGCATTTGTGTGTTTTCTAATGAAAGGTCAAACATACTGTTCCAGCCCTCTAGTTTGCACACTTTGATAACCATAGTTCAAAAATTAAAATTGTTGTAATGAATGGATTGCAGTTATGGTACTGGATATTTGAAACCACTGTTTCCAAATATTCTATCCAATGGGTATGTGAAATATTTCCAGTGGTTATCTGTAATTAATTGTGCATTGGCAAGAACGACAAGGACAAAGATTGTCCGAAACTGCATTAAATTATTTTGCAGCGCAACATCTGATTGTTTACCCTATTTGTGTTGCTATAGGGGTACACAGAACTGGATGGACAAGTAAAACAATTTGCAGACCACCAGTAAACTACCACAGCCCTTTGACTATGATAGTAATCCTTTATGAAGCATTGCAATTCTCTATTATATGAGAACCACTGTCATTTTGATTATGATCTACAATGATGTGTTTTGTCAATATGAAATGTGGGCCAAGCTTGCTGTAAACTGTAAGTAGACTGTAAAACCAGCCGAATGAACTGGTGCTTGGACTAAGTCTCACAGCATGTTAAACCCTCAAAACCTCTGTCAGTCTTTGCCATACATATCCACAAACACTACTGCACAATACATAACTTGCCTATATCACAAGTTAGCATGCAGTAGGCAACATTAAATCACCAAAGGCTTCAGTAATTATGTTAAAGTTAAAATCCACATTGAAGGTCACTGCAGTTGACAGAATCCACACCCTTTTCTGTCATTACTTCATAAAGACATTGTACGAAGTGAAAGTGTGACACAATTTGTCCCATCAGACCATAAATACAGAAGCAAGAACAGCAGTCATCGGAGTCATCGGATTTCTGAGGTCAGGGTCATATTCATTCCAGGTAATGATAAAGGCGATAGCCAACGCTAGAACAGCCAAGGAAAACTGAAATTACTCCGTGGCGTGGATTTAATTGCACTAGATGAAATCACTGGCCGTAGTCCTTTACACGTAAAGGAAATCACTCCCTTAACCCCCGGTCAGTAAGAGTTAGAGAGCAATGTCAGTTAATGATTGATTCAACCGAGCACCTCGTATTGCAACAGTCGACTTATCTCCGTTACAAAGGGGATTTATGAAAGTGATACTAAACAAGGGGACAAATTATGTTACATTCATTGAAGAGTGTACTGTAAACTTTATGTCCGTCCATGAGCAATAAGCATGCAACCAAAAATTTCGAACAAAGTCTATTAGCCTACATAAGAATGAAATAAAATACACATGGTTAATAATTTATCATTTGTAGGAGACTTGGGATCATAAGAAGGTTATTTAGCTACCCTTGGACTTTGTTTTCCGAGTTTTAATCACTTAGGCATGTGAGAGTGCCTGCGTGATTAAAATAGACTACCATTCCTGAGTCTAATGAAGCATTTCAAAAATGCTCTGTCTAAAGCAGCATTAATGGTTTGCTACCTCATATTGTATTCTTAACCAGCTTTAAAATCCAAGCGAAAGTTGAGCACAAGGGTAACGGACCCGTTAATCGACTGACCACACAGCAAGTAACGTGATCTTGATTCCAGGTCCTGGATAGCAAGAATGAATCTTCACAATGTGAATCATCTTTGAATGGACTTTATAAGCTAACTTTACTGTCGCAATTTACAAACAGCTAGAGCTATGTCCTTAAATTTAAAAACGTAGGTGACCTCACCTGTTGAGAAATGCGTTGCCAAAAGCGTTCAGTTTTCGGAATGGTTTTTTAGGATCAACTACCAGAGCGTTGCCTGGTATCTGCCCATCCTGTTCACCATGCATCACAGCTATGAAACAGTCGGTGGTCGGTTCGGGACCTATTCGCATACCGGGAAAGTCTTGCTCCATTAGATGCCGAATAAAGGTGGTCTTCCCGGTCGAATACTGGCCAACTAAAAGGACCATTGGTTTATTGTCAAAGTCAGCATCCTCTAAAGCTGGTGAATGAAAATCATGAAAGCGGTATGCTTCTTCCAAGGGAAAGAGTTTGGTTCGGTATAGTCGTCGAAGTCCGTCCGTAACCGTCTGAAATAGTTCAGGGTCTTTTTTCCTCCCATTCTTGTTCGCCCAGCTGAACATTTTCTTCGAACTCACGCGTAAACTCTATTTTTTTCTATTGATACAAAACTGTGTAACCTCTGTTTAAAATTAACAACCCGCTAAATTTGTCAGCTTGGTAACATGCAAGTTTCCCGACGTTCCAGAAAAGCAAGGACTAAAGGTCTTAACTTTAAATGTTCTTTTCTCCTTGGTTTAGGGAAAAGTGACTTCACGTTAGTCACTAGGCAGGTTATCGATGTCTTAGTAAATCTTTTAGTGTGTTGTCTTCCAGTTGCTTTACAGGAAATATTTAAGCAAGTTTGTTAATATACTGATAAACGTAGGCTATTTAATTTGCGTTCCCTCTATCGTTAAAATATACCGTAGATTAACGCTGCAGGCGTGTCTCCTGTCAAACTGTCATAACGCGTGCAAGCTTGTTCCAGTTCCCAGGCTCAATGTAAAGCGCCAGAACGGCCGGGTGTAAAGTCTGGAGTCAGGACAGAAGTTTGCTGCGACAGAAGGTATGTATGTAGCTAGGCAACCGGAAGCGCGCGCTACATTTCAAAATAAAAGACCCCTCTATGAAAAAGCCACACAACTGTTCTGTGGGTCAAGCAAAAAAAAGATTGGTATAGTGATTTTTTGGACAACCACACAAGCCTAATACATAAGAGATGGCGATGATGCATGATGGAGAAATAATTGGAAATTAAATAAATCGGTAATATAATCAAGACAAGTACAATAGACCAGGAACGTGTGTACTTTTTCCTGAATAAATTGTCAGTGAACGGTTCGCCTGATGAGCATAGAAGTTCCAGTGCTCCTCAACAAATAAGCGTTTGTTTTTCTTTCTTTTTATATGAATGGTAATGTCATACAAGTGATTGTCACAGTCTGTAAAAAAGAACAGGGTTCAAATATTTAAAATAAATGCATACATACTGTTGGTTGTATAGTATTTTCTGTAATAGCTTCCTAGACTATTCTGATTCTGCAATATATACACACACACACACACACACACACACACACACACATATATATATATATATATATATATATATATATATATATATTAGTCATTATAATCACGTATTGTTCTTAAGAAATATTGTGAAAAGGCTTAACGATTAATTCTAATATGCAAGTCAACATAGATAGTTTAGGTGATACCAAACACAATGGTAAAATTATTGGTCATGTGATTTCTCAGTAGTGTTCAAGGTTGTTCAATATTGTACTTGTCAGGTCTTTTTAAATCAGAGAATATTTGTAGTCTTGTTGCTGCTTAGTCCAGTTGAGAACCATGTGATTGTTCATCTGGTTAGGACTCTTATTTTGACTTGGCTTCATTCAATTCTAGGAATAAGCTGCCCACAGTGAACCTCTCTCTAGGGCATTCTCTCTCTACTGCAAAGCATAATAATATTGAAAGAAACCAATCAAAATTGCAAAGTTAATCATTTATTTTCTATTGATGAATGAGTTGACAAGACTGTAAGTAGATGGTTGCCATAGTAGTCAGCATTACTATGAATACATATTTGTATTCTTAAATTAATTTACAAACAAAGAAAATGGATTGCACTTACAAAAAAAAAACCTTCCTCCCTATTAGTTGTATGTGACTTAATATACTCTGTAGTCATATAGGGTTCTCTCTGGAGCTGAAACATATCTGAAATTTGTATGATATCTCATGTATCAACTAATATCTTATAATTAAAAAAACTTTCTCCTGTTGAGCTGAAGGGAGTGATTTAAGGCATGCGGATAAAATAGATTATCTTATGTTAGCATGAAATGTAATTTAAGTTCAATATTAATTATTATATATTAAATTCTAATATTAAATTAAGTTTATATCAACCATCCTCTTCATTTCTGAGTTAATATAGCAAATATATACATACATACATATATATATATATATATATATATATATATATATATATATATATATATATATATGTATATATACACTCACCGGCCACTTCATTAGGTATTTGCTAGTGCCGGGTGTGGTCTTCTGCTGCTGTAGCCCATCTGCTTCAAGGTTCGACGTGTTGTGCGTTCAGAGATGCTCTTCTGCATACCTCGGTTGTAACGAGTGGTTATTTGAGGTACTGTTGCCTTTCTATCAGTTCAAACCAGTCTGGCCATTCTCCTCTGACCTCTGCAATCAACAAGGCATTTTCGCCCAGAGAACTGCCGCGAACTGGATATTTTATCTTTTTCGGACCATTCTCTGTAAACCCTAGAGATGGTTGTGCATGAAAATCCCAGTAGATCAGCAGTTTCTGAAATACTCAAACCAGCCCCTCTGGCACCAACAACGATGCCACATTCAAAGTCACTTAAATCACCTTTCTTCCCCATTCTGATGCTTGGTTTGAACTTCAGCAGATCGTTTTGACCATGTCTACATGTCTAAATGCATTGAGTTGCTGCCACGTGAATGGCTGATTAGATATTTGCGTTAATGAGCAGTTGAACAGGTGTACCTAATAAAGTGGTCGGTGAGTGTATATACAGTATGCAATATATACATATATTATTTGCTAAATGATACATTTATACTTCTTGTTTTGGTCTAGATGTTTTAATTTTGTATTTTACTTTAAGTAATATATTATCCAAGGTCTCATAGAGTTTTTATCAGGAATTGCCTTTGTATGGGCCTCTACTAAAAGTCTTAACACAGGATGGGCATGTAATATTATACAAAAAGGGCGACAAAAGGGAGGTAAGACCGATTGTCTGGCAGTCGGAGGGTTGCCAGTTCAAACCCCGCCCTGGGCGTGTCGAAGTGTCCTTGAGCAAGGCACCTAATCCCCAACTGCTCTGGCGAATGAGAGGCATCAATTGTAAAGCGCTTTGTAAAAAAGCACTATATAAATGCAGTCCATTTACCATTTACCAAAAATGGCCATATATGCTAGTTCAGTGACTGACATTCAAACCCATTTTTGCCATCCATCTTTTATTTTGTATGAAAAAAAAAATCCCCTTCCTTATGTAATTATCGACTGGACCAATTAAACTAACTGTGATTTCCTTTGTGACTGCCTTCAGTTAGTTTTGCATTGGTGTTGGGACAGAATTTTACAGTGTATACTATATCTGCTCTTGAAACTGTATCACAATGTACACTGAAAATTCAAATATGACGTATTTTGTGTATCTGTAAAGCACACCTTACACAAAGCATTCAATTATCATTAAATGACATCCACGCAGTCATCAACATTTCTTTTTCATCTTTTTGTATTGATGGTCGAGCATGTCATATTCATAATGATTGTGGATTTTAATAAAAACGTTCTTGGCATACCAAATGTTTGAAAATTGTGCAATAGGAGTACAATAAGAAGTGTTTTAATAGCATTTCATAACTAACTCTTGGGGCCCCAACCCATGGGTCACACGGGCTCTTCTGATTCCTGGTCAGTTAGGGAAATATAAAAGGAAATGTACTTCACCCAGTTGCTGTGTCAGAAACTCTCCATGATTTCCTATATGTTGTCTACTGCTAATAGTTTTTTCTCAAGAGGAACCAGAACCAGCCCAGTGCTGTTCCTCCATTATTCAAGAAAGGCAACAAAACTTTGTACAAAATCAACAAGTATGTGAACTCACTTATCACAAATGCACTCGCACACACACACACATGCACACACAAGCATACACACAGATACACTCACTGGTAAGTACAGGTCAATACAGGTTATTGTCGCCTTTGAAACATCTGGTGAAAGTCCATCAGCATTAAAACTATACAATAAAATAATTAATGTGTCATTTATTTGTCCAGATGGAACGGTAAACCAAATTACTTTCAGTTTGAGTATAAATCCAAGAGTGTTTATTTAGTGAGCACATTGCTTGGCCAGCTCAGAGCCCATCCCAACCCTTAGCTTTCAAGGACCAATGACAATAGGTTTTTTGTATGATGTCACCGTGCAGTTGAGGAAGATAGGCACCACTTGCATAGAAACACCCAGACACACAATGTATAAATATATGCAGAATATAAATCAAATATGCGATTTAATATATGGTGATTAACATGACTGAAATCAAATGGTCCATATATGGAAGAAAAATAATGAGAATAGACTTGATATTCATGTGAATGCTGGGAGGCTGGAGAAGATGGGGGTTGAGGTAGTGACCTGCTAGAGGACAGCAGAGTGAAAATGAGAGCTAATGTTTAGAGGAGATCTGAAGGGCAATCCCTATTCCTCTCTTCCTGGAAACCATTTGGGTTCTTGTATAGGATACAAATATAAATAGTTGAACAGAGGAGTGGCAGAGGACAGAGAGAGAGATGACATTCATACAGTTGAGCCTTATTTAAAAATGTTATGACTCAAGACTTATTTTAGAACATCTTTATCTTGGGGTTAAACTAATGAAGCCACAGAAATTATATTTGAAAGCCACATATTCACACAGTTCACTGTGACCAGTCTGTTCATTCATTTATTGTTTAATACACAGCCAGACAAATATAAAACTGAACACAGAGACGTCGATATGCTGAGGATGATATATGAGACTTGGATTCTGACAGATGGCAGATACAGGTTTCAGTTTTAATCAAAGGTTTTGGCCTGTTTCCCAGTGCACCTTGCTTCTCTGTTTAGTCGCCTTTCAGTGAGCCTCTCCTTCCTTCCCTCTGTCGAAATCTGGGCGTGTTGGTAGGACAAACAGGGCAGTGGCCTACAGAACTGACAGGCAGTCCAATAGCAAACACCGGCTGTCAATTCATAGGTCATTACTCTGTGGCCCAGCTTCCTCATTGCTGTTCATGTACAAAAAATTTTTAAACTGACATTTCATTTTATTCGGCAATATGGAAAATACAGTACTTTTTCCAAGTGGCATCATGTTGTTTATACAATCATCCTTGCATTTATTTTCTAAACAATGAGTGCGACACCTAAAACAAACCCTGTTTACACTATTCTTAAATGTGAAACTAAAACATTGGTGATACAGTGTGATGAGACAGACAGTAAAATTAGAATGTGGAAGAAGTAAATCACATATTACATAGTTTACTATAGTGTAATTACTATAGTTCAATGACAGCGTTGGTTATTATCGCAGTTGGTTCAATGTACAATTGTATGCTGCTTTCGTCTTGAGGTGTCTCTCTGCAGATAACAGCAGCTCCACTGGAACACAAATAACTTCCACATGGAGTTGCTGTTACAACCAGCAAGCACCACATCCCAGGGTATGCTACTAGCACAGAGCAAACAGCACCACCGCTGGCAGGGAAGGCACACACAATTCACAGTGGCATACAAGCATCAGGCAGCATACATGCAAGGTAGATACATACCTAGATACAGCTGGATGTGCATTCTTTTGAAGAACGGTTCTTACGGTAGCAAAGAGAGTACATCCTTCTGCTACCTGCAACACAAGCGGAACAGCCCTAATTTGAGAACGGAGAGAAACTAAGGTTAATTTGGGACTTGGACTCGGTAACCGTTGCTCAGTACACGTGAGCATGCAACTGATAGTAACTGACTTTGACCTCTTTTTTTCTCCTCCTCTCTTAATTTTATGACTGGCCATAGACTCTCATACAATGACCAAAGTACTGCGGCCTATCTTGATAACATGACTTTTATGGTCGCTGTCAGCGTAAGCAGCAATGTGAATTTACAAGTTGAGTACAATGGGTGTGTCTGTATTTCTCCTGCTTTGCCCATACACTCTATAGCTTTCATGTTCATATTCAGTCTATGTTCATCATTCATACTCATTCAATTCCTTTACTTTATTATGTCCCATACAGCTAGTTTGGACATTCTTTCAAGTTAATTTCCAGTGCCAGCTCATACTTGCTTTATTCTTTTAATTACAATGACCTCTTCTCCCCCCTGCTTAGCAACTTCTCTGTGTCTCCTCCTGGTATCTCTTTAGACTTTGACTTGCAGTGAACCATTTTCCTTCCATCCTTGGGAAAACAACCCTATAAAGCAATTAAAGGTGAGGCACAGGTGCTTTCCCCCCTGCTGATCTTTCTCTTGTCATGTCATCACTTTTTTCTGTCTCTTATTAATCAGAAAAAACAAGATTTTTGTTGTCTCTCTATTTGCTCTGTGTCTGCACTGATTACAAAATCAAAGCATTCTGTTAATTTATGGGGCTTACAATAATCAGATTCGCAACACAACCTCACATGCCATAGCAACAGTTCTTGATACTATGATGTTTGCCTATTTGGCTTGCCAGAAACAACATTTAGAAATACCTTATCTGTTTATGATTAATTTGTTGTACCAAGCCTTCACTGATGCCAAATTCAGTTATGTTTTCTGTAGTTCTGACAGAAGCTCTCTGTTTTCTGATCAGGTTATCATAGCAAATGTGTTTATTCAAACTATAATGCAAACTATAATTGCCAAATATTTGCCATTGGTTCAGTAAAAATGACATCATACTTAGTATGTGTGCAAAGATTAGATGGTGGAAAGTAGCCTATGACATCTAGCGATTCAAAACTTGCATACTTACATCACCCTAGACAATTAGTTTTCAGTAAAATGCAGACATAATTATATTTTGTCTCTGAGCTAAAAATAAGAATTTTGACAGCTCTCAGGCTGATCAAATTTCTAAAATACTCATCCAACTCTTACCCTGTTCTTACTGCACTTTACTTGCATTAGGTTTTAATTTGAGTTGAGTTGAGCACCTTGTGCAAAAAGCGAACAAAAAGTTTTATATTCTTTTACTTCAATTCAATACTTATTAGATTGAACAAATGACTATTTTACAAAGCCCACAAAACTCATGGAAGATTTTAAATGGTAAACTACAATAATCATATGCTGTAATATCTTGTAATCTGATTTAGCACTCTGGCCATGTCATTTGGGATTTTAAGCCTCCAGATTTTGTAATAAATTCATGGAATCAACTTTATTCGGATGATCCAAAAATCACTCTATGGAGAGAGCATATTAATTACGGATTTGTCCTAATTATGTTCAGTACTATTCATTGATTCAGCTCAAGGAAGTAGAGTAGATCGCTTACGTGATAGCTCAACAGTCCTATGGTGGCACTCCCACTACACATGTGTAACCATGTGCATGATGCATTTGTATTGGTTCTCCCTTTTTGCCTCAGAATCTTTTAACATAAACATATATTTCTGCAAAGCAGAAAAGAGATACATGCGATGCTAATGTGCACCTGTACTCACCATGTGAAGTAATGGACTCCTTTGTTTTCATGTGGTCCGGAGAGACTTCAGAAGTGCGGCAGGAGACAGAGATATTGACAGGGAGAACGTTCAATTAAAGAGTTTGGAAAGAAGAAAGTGACAGAGTGAATGCAGCAGAAGAGAGAAAAAGATACAACTGACAGCTGGAGTGAGAGGGTGCTTCTGTCAGCAGTGTAATGGGATAGAGAAAGAGAGGCCAGTTTAAAGGAGATTGGGAGTTAGAGACAGGTTAATGATTAAGGCTCTTGTCAATATTTAACAGGCATCGAGCCCTGCCCCTCAATCCAACATCCTGTACTCACACACAGAGAAACCTCCCTCTCTCCCTCCCTCACTCTCTCTCTCTCTCTCACATACATACACACTCAGGCGCAAGATACACTTACAGGAACAGGTGTAGTAAACCATGTTCACATACTCTGTGAAACATACACAGTGAAACATACAATAAAATAACATTTACAGATGCCCATACATACATACATAGACACAGGAGCATAATACTACTCATAAGCTTTAATAACACAAGTGAGAATAGGATTTTCTTGCATTTTTTGTTTACAGTGAAATACGTACAGACAGAGTTTCCACATTTTATACATTGCGCAAGTGTATTTACTGTACACCACAGTATAAGTATTGTATGAACACGTAAAAAGAAAGTCTTGAACCATGACTGTGTCCTCTATCAGTGTTATATAGTTAGCCTCTATGTGGAGATGGAAAGGACGTTCATACAGGCAGTGGTCTAATAAAGATAACTATGCAACTATTCATTATACATAATTATCCCCGATGAACCTGATCTCTAACATACATGAACAAATCTGTTATTTCTCCATCTTTCATCATCTGTAATGCTTCATTGTGCCAAAATCATTAGTGCCAGTGCTGTAGATATGTGGACTAATGTTCTTGACCATGTCTGAGTCCAAGCTGTGATTGCCCCATGTAAATCTGAGCTATGTAAAAGGATTACAGAATGTGTAAGGCATGTGTAAACCTAAGTGGGCCTGGACAGAGGAGCCTGCTAAGCATGATAATGTCAGCGATATGGCCCAAGTCCTGTTTCACTACGCATATGTTCCAGTTTGTTGCTGGAAAAATGTCTGGAAGACATCCTCCTCATATTATCTTCTTTTTTGACAGAAGGCATGAAAGTCCAGGCACCCCAAGAAAATAGAGAAACAATGTAAGAGGTACATTGTTGAATTTAAATCAATATTCAGCGCATGCACGCTCACCACACACACCCATACACACACTCATGTACACACGCACATGCACACAGAAAAGCACTTCAGGAAGTGTAAAGCCTTGCCTCAGAGTTTACAGATATTTCCTCTTAATGGAAAACATGCATTGTTTAAGCATACTGAAGTAATGTGGAACAGAAAGACTTTTGCTGTATCTAAAAGCATTCCATAGATATTAGGGCAAATATAAAATGTCATTCGCCATGTCAAAGCTTCTGAGATCAGCAGTTACAAGGGAAAAAATCATACATGTAATATTTATATTTGAAACAGGTTGATGGTCAGTACGGTAGTATCAAGGGGAAGCCATAAAAAAGTAGACCGTTATCCTGACCTCATGATGTGGCCTCTTCTATTAAAACAACTTTGTACCGTCTTCATTACCCATGTGCTTGTTTGTAAGAATACATTAGCAGTCCTTGATCCTTTAACCTCATTTAAGATTAAATTGCTTTCATCCACCGTGCACACGTGCACACAGAAAGACCCACATACATATTACCAGCTCACTATTGCTTAATTACGGGCAAAAGCAAAGATGCAGCATAATAGGGGCAATTAACCATGAATTGGAGGGGGCAGAACAGGACTCTGGACTCTAATCTCAAAGACTGCACAGGGAAATAAGACTTTATGGTGCTTCAAATGCCATAAGGAAAAGAAGTCATCGTGAAACAAGGTTAAAGAGTACAAGTCTGCAATCAATGCCAAGGGGGAACTTTCTATGCGATTTTCTTCTTGCTTTGTACTGCAAAGCATATTGCAAAAGGGACAATGCGAGCACTGGTCATATTCATTTTTTAAAACTACACTTTTGTGGTAGTATTTACTCATGACAAATAATACTTTTTAAAGACACATGACATCCGTGGAAACTGATGGAATGTAAATCTGCCACGGTAACATTGTGCCAACTGTTCGCCAACACCTCGCACGCAGTTCTTACCTCTGATAAAATCAAATTAAAATGAACTGAGAAAATTATGTTGTGAGGTCTTTCGAATCAACCTTTTAACTGCATTACACTCTACCTAGGTTTATGGTGAAGATGTAGAATGGTTTAAAAAACAAGCAGATGAAATGTGGGACTAAAACAATAAGTTCAGCAATGTGCTTAACATGACATAGATTTGTACTGTCAGTCAGTGCTATATTATAGAAGTATACAAGTACTAGCGATGAGATCAGAAGCTATCAGTGACCTTTAACCTCAACCTGCCATAAAAATATACATCCCAGACAACTTCCAGCAACCATGACACCTAGATTTACTCCTGAAACTACTTCACTAAACTCCTGACTGCTTCTTTTCTCTACACCAATTACACAAGGAAATGCCTGCTTTATTTCAGTCAGGCTATTTGTGAGGGACCATTAATTATGGATTATTTTGAGTTTTCCTGACCTTCACTCTTTCACTTTCATTTATTTTTCACATTTATCTGCCTATTTTGTTTCTTTCATTCTTTTAAATGTAAAAAAAAACATCCTATTGTTGTGGATGATTTACTTCAAAGAGTCTTACATAAACGATTCCTCTGAAATCAGACGTTTTTCGAAAGTTTCCTTCTGGTTGTCTCCATTTGATTGTACCAGCCTGTTCTAGGTATGATTTGGTCTCAATGCGAGAATCCACATCACTGCTTGTGACTGCTTGTAAAATGCCAAGTCATGTTGAAGACACCAGGGATCATATACCACCTTCACTGATCCTACCCTCTCTAGACAACTGCTACTTACATTATGCAGATATAAGTGAACTTGCATGTACTAGTTCAATATGTGCTTAAAATATTGCTCAGCCACATTAGCACAAGCCTCCAGATCTCATTGCTTAAATCACTATGAAACCTCAGTGTCCCTCAGTGATTTGAAATTTTCGTTTTGGCAAAACACCCGCTTTAATCTTTTTGTTTTTATGGCATTATGTTCTCACTATTTCTGCCTATCTCTTTCAATCTTTGTTAAGCAGAGAAGTCTTTATCTTATCTCCCGAAGTGAAGGGACAAGCAGGGTGTGTCAGTGTGCGGAGTCCAATCACTTAAAGTGAAAGCAAACGCACAAGAACACATGCAGTCAAACACGCAGGCACACGGCACAAAGCATACTTCAGCACAGTGCGTTCAATGGCACACACGTCCACACAGCTCTGTACAACCTCTTCCACCCACACACACTAAAAATGGACAAACATTTTCCACCATTCCACAAAAGGGCCTAAATGAACAGATCGTGCCAGCTGAGTAAAAGATTCATTCTACGGTCTATATTCCTGTGAAAGGAAAAGTAATTTCAGAGCAGCTTGTACAGCAATGCTATGCCTTCGGAAACTGTACACGTGTGCGTTACTCAATTATTCTTCAAAAATGATGTTTAATAATATTTTAGGTTGGAAATATTTCCCATGGCACATGCAACGCGAGACCACTGTGCTCAAGAAAAAGGTTCTGGCATGATATAACAACTTATTTTAATTCTGAACAAACACTATATATGTACAGCCTATGTACAGTCTATGAGAACATAACATTGCTATACAAGCCATTTTGGAGTGCCTTTCCATGCATTTTCTTGCTTTAGACAATAAACCCACAACACCAGCCCCTATACCAGCTCGCAGGCTCACAGAAACTTTCCTAAATATCTAAAATACCCTGCGTCACACATAGAAAACTGTGTGGGCCATTCAAAAACATATCACTAAAACAGCATCACAAAGTGTCAGGCCACAGCAAACACTGCCACCAGGGGGTACTATGGAGGGAGAGAAGCCAGCTGGTAATTGTACCCATCCTGTAGCACACTTCTACACCAAAGAAGCACTTGTGTGTGCACGCAATGGGCGTTTGAGGAATCTTAAAATGTCTTAATCATTACCACAGTCAATAAACACGGTTCAACCTTCATCTTAATCAGTGAGTCATGATAATACATATTCACAGCCATTATCCATGGTGACCTACAGTTTATCAATACTGAAAACAAAATTCCTGCCAAACAATTAACAATTACATATGTATAGTATGAAAAGCAATGCCGTACCAGGCCTTTAAAAAAGCCATGGGACAATAAAAAAGCATGAGGTGAAGCAATACACACATCACTCAAAATCGAACTGAACGCATTTAAGGTGCTTGTCTGGGTAGAATGAAGTCCCCTCTCAATGTTTTATAAAACAACAGGTGACAAGCAATTTAAATGCAAATTGTAATGCAGAGGCAGCATTTTCAAATGCTAGCGCTTGCGCTACGCTCAGTCGGTTGAAAAATAAGCCCACACATGAAATGAGTGATGAGCCCAATTAAGGTAGAGCTGCCCTGACAAATTCCTCACACTAGCAAATTCAATTTACAAAGCAGATAACTAGCTAAACACATTTTCTTTGATGTCCTGAAACGGTAAATATTACAACATCTCAAATGCCTGACTTAAATAAAGAATAATGTTACATTTATACACTATGCAGGGTTATTTCAGAATATTTTATTGGATGAACGTAAGAAAGCCCATTAGTCTACAGGATGGAACAGGTCTGTTGTGACCGCTATATTACACGAAAAGCTGTTAATTGACCAGATTTAATGATCAAACTTTGATAGTTAATTTACTGTTGGCCCCGCTAACTGACAAGCAAACGTGAGGCAAAAGAACATCCCGAGTAACAGCCATTCACCACCCTCCCAGACTGTAATAAAATGGCTTCCATTAAACAAATGGTGCCGTTTAACTGTTAAACGATCATTTCTGACATTTGTGAGTTTACACTATCATGAACATCGCCCACAAGTGTGCCCACTCCAAGAATTTGCATATATTTGATAAGAAATATAAAAGCTTACATATCTCAGAAGAGTCACAGAAATACCATTATGGACGCACGCACGCCATCAAGCACTCTCACACAAACACAAACACAAACACACACACACACACACAGTCCATCATCCACTATTATAGCTAAACGTTACCCAATGAACAGGGTGCAAGCTTAGCCACACAACGGCAAAGCTCAGGACTTGCTACCAGAAAAGGATTTCCCCTTCTTCAGAAGTCACAAAATAATAATTTCAACAGCAGACACCCCTCACTAGTTTTTTATTTCTTCACCGCTTTCTTTTTCTTAGTGCTCGTCTTTTTTCCAGCACCATTAGCCTTTTCCTCTAATCTCCTTTTTTTTGCTTTTTCTGTCACTGTTTCCATGGTGTCCCACACTTCATCACCAACTCCATCTTCTTCTTTCACCTCCTGTTCTGCATCTGTTGCAGGAGGGCAGGCCTGTTGGAAAAGAACAGAGGAAAGAACAGAATTCAACTCCACATCCATCCATCCAGCCAAATTATTTTCTGAATAGTACTGTACTTTCAAAATTAACAAAAGATCAAGCAGTCTCATTAGCCACACCAATTTCACCAAAATAATTCCAGAGCACTCATTAAAATACCTAACAATAAAGCCCCAGGCCTGGATGGCTTCCCTGCTAAATTTTTAAAACATTTCTGGCAAACCATCTCACCTCTCTTTTCTCCGAATGGCACAAGTAATTGAACATAACTCCAGAATTCCACCACACATGAAAACTGCTATCATTTCAACCCTATTAAAACCAGATAAAGACCCCACTCTCCCCTCCAGCTACCGCCCCCTATCTTTAATTAACACTGACATAAAAATTATCAGTCCTAGCTGCAAGAATTGAAACAGTCTCACCACTCATCATCCACCCTGATCCAACCGCATTCATTAAAAAGGATGGCACTCGTATAATAATACACACAGACTATACAACCTAATACACCATGTGACACAGGATAAATCAGGCACACTCATTGCTTCACTGAATGCTGAAACGGCTTTTGACAAAGTAAATTTATCTAATATTTATATTCTCTACATTGAAGACATTCGGTTAGGAGAGACATTTGTCAACTGGATAAGGACACTTTACAACTCGCCAATGGACACAGTCCCCCCTTTGCACTACAAAGGGGGACCAGGCAAGGGTGCCGACTCTCTCCATTCTCATTTGCTATTTTTATCAAATCCGTTCGCTGCCGCAATATGACAAAATAATTACATCCTAGGAATGCAAACCCTTAACATCACAAAATCAGTTTATACACAGATAATGTTCTTTTTTATTTACAGAATCCACAAACCTCACTACAGGAAGCAATCATAGTAATAAACGCTTTTTCTAAAACATCAGATAATACTAATTGGTCCAAATACATTACTTCACCGTTTACCAAAAATAGCAGTAATTTTGCAGCACAAACACCACTGATCCCCTCAACCACAGACACTTTCAGATGTAGCTATGCTACCCGTCTACAAAACACGCACACACAAACATTAGCTAGCCCTTGGTTACTAGCTGGCTCCGCTAGCCACTGCTGCATACTGTATTTTATTTGATATCTGTTAATAGATAACGAATGTTATCTTTTTGCTTGGATCTTCGGACTAGTGCCCTGCCCCGATTCCAGCCAGGCAGTGTTGACTTTGGGCCAGAATCGGTGCCAATCTAGCCCGTCGAGTCGCCTGCTATATGGGTTGTAGCCTACTAAGAGATTCCAAATAAATCTCTTATCACATCCAGAATCGACACGACACAAAATAATCTATAGCCGCCAACCATAACAGAAGAAATTCTTTAAAATTACAACCTATTAAAACCGCTAAACTACACAAACGACGCAGTTATGCAGACCACACTATATCCCTCCCAATAAAAAATGGGGAAAAGATTGGGCCTCTCAGAATCAGATGCTTGTTCACTATGCCCCTCAAACACCCTAGATAACTATCTCCATGTAACCTGGCACCCTCCATCTGTACAACACTTCTGGCAAGAAATTATCAACAAACTACCCCTCGTTTTGGACTGCACCTTCCCCTGCAACTTATCCACAACCACGGTTCCTAACCATTTCCCACGAATCACTCTCATTGCCATGACTGCCACCAAAAAGACTATCCTCCTGAACTAGAAAACAAGGAAAAAACTGAGCATTATGAAGTGGGCTGACCTCCTCACTGAGTATATATCCATGGAAAAAATTACTGCTTCTACCAACAACCAAATGCAACGTTTCAAGCAAACATGGCACCCAATCATTAATTCCCAAATTTCTTACATTCCCTACATTTTTATTATTTTTTTGTTTTCCATCAATTATATTCTGGTCTTGTTTTTGTCTACTGTTTGTATTATTTTCTATTCGCATCAATATAAAAAAAATCCACATCTGGCCACAGTTGACTATAATTAAGTTTCAGTGCTGGGTACTTGTACTGAAACATTGTCTCATGAGTAGTGTGCAGTTCTTTATAGACTATCACATTTTTAACTACACACTCAAGGCCAACACAATGTTTATTTAATAATTCCACAATCATTTTTGTATAGATTTTCCCAGTAATGACATCCGCAGCAGAGCTCTCCTTCCTTGGCCTTACCTCCAGGTCTCGACTGGACAGAAGCACACAGTTTAGCCTCGACTTTAGATAAACCTGCACAGGGAAAAGAAACGGATGTAAACCAACTTGACACATTAATCCCAAACTATAATATACAATTAATCAACACAAATGCAAGTGTGTGTACCTTGTGCTGTAAGGTGCGGTCCTCCAGGCTGTGTATTCTGAGGAATCGATCCAGGCCACAGGAGGCCACCAAGGGAAGAGTCGGGTGGCACTGCAGCCCACGCACCGCGCCAGCCAGCCCCTTCAGACACCCACGTACCAGACCTGCACCGGGGGAGCAGCAAGCTGTAAACTTCACAACAGTAAGATTCCACGCTTCTACGTCATAGAGCGAACGGGCCCAGTCAGCCAGAACAGGGATGGACACCCTTAGACAGACATGCCACGGGCAGACAGCACTTGCCTTTACGTAGGTCTAAGACAGCCATCTGCCCTTGCGTGTTGCCCACGACAACAGAGCCAGGGGTGGAAGGCAGTGACAGGGCAGTGAGGGGGTACTCCCCAAACTGCGCCTCCATAACCGGTCTCCTTTGAGGGGAAGCAGGGTCATACACTCGCACCTACGGATGTAGAGTAACGTGAATATTCATTAGTAGGGCAAAATGCGGCACAGCCCACATAAAACCAACTGATCTATAGGGTCCATGTATTACAAACCTACTGTATTACAAAAAGTTTTTCTCCTTATAACACAGCAATAGCAGTTACACAAGCCATATTTCACCAAATATTTCCAGAATTCAATACACACAAGCCTTGCAATTTGCTATAAGGTCACATGAGCTTGTTTATAAAAGGAGATCATTTATAGGGAACTGCTCTACAGACCTGGTGGTGTCCTGTGCAGGTGACAATCTTTTCTGAGTCTGGAATGAAGGCCAAGTCTCGAATCCACTCCGGCACTCTCAGATCTAGCCAGTCATTACGCACCTGACAAAAACATTAGTCATAACAAGGGTGTGACAACATGCTTACATTATATGCTACAATGTTTAAACACACAAGCAGTCAACTAACAGCTAGGGCTGGGCGATATACCGCAACAATAATTAATCAAATGTATAACGGTTATCACCACCATTTGGTTTGTCGCCTTTTTTTTTTTTAACCTTTTCTCTTTAATTATACCAGATGCTTAAGTAAAGGGCCATGCTTCAGAGGCCGCATGAAATGCTTCCGGAAAAAACATCAGCCCTGTTGTCTATTGGGTGATCATAAGACAGCCAATCAATGGCAAGGACTCGCAACTTCCATGTGATTGAAAAGAAACACATCACATGAAAGCGGTACGACATGCTGCTGATTGGCTGTCTTATCAACACCCAATTAATAGCAATGTTTAGTTTTTATTATCCGTAAACAATTCACGAAGCCTCTTTAGAATTTTCAAATACATATCAAACTTCAGAGACGGTTTAAGCTTTCAACAAGACTGCAAATAAACTAATGTTCTGAATGCAAGACATCTAAATGGATACATGGCAATTAATTTGGAAGGTGCTGGTATTACAGATCACCAAAAAGGTTTAGTTTCTTACATTCTTGGCAGTGAAAATTGGGGTGTCAGGCCTTTCCAGATCCCAGACTTTAAGTGGAGTCTCCTTTCCTCCAGTAGCCACATGGTGGCGTTGTGATGTGTTCTGTTTCATCCGACAGACACTGCTCCCTGCATTGATTTCGACCTGCCCACAGAGAGAAGATAATGGTGGAGGTCAGGAGACAGAAGTGAGCATAAGATGTCTGACCTACTGAGGTTTTTTTTTTTTTTTTTTTTACAGCACCATGCAATACACATGGCATACCAGAGATGTCAGTCTACTCTTACAAAAGGCTATGTTCTCCAGCACAGGATATTAAAACAAGCAAAATCTCCTTACCACCATATGTGACCCCTCATTAGAAACCATTACCTTATTCCACTCACATACACAGAACCCAACACACACAAACAGGTATAAACACACACATACATGCATGCAAAAAACTAAACTCACGGTATCAGTGCTACCCTCCTTCCAGATCTTCAGGAGCCCAGACTCCACACAAGTGACCAAGGAACTGCAGAGACAAGGGCTCAGAGTTTACCCAGACTGAAAGGGAGTCTTTGATGGGAGATGAAAACTCATACACACTCTATATCTTCTTGTTTCTCCTCAAGCCTTTAAGGTAAATGTGTCCTGGCAGTTCAGGGGCAGTTCTCTAATCACATTGTCATCCCCTTCCTGCCATTAAACTGAAGCTACAATCTTCGGTCAGCATTCTCAGCATTTTCCAAGCTAAATAATGAAAAATAAATATTTACACGCTTTTGCGCATGCAGACTACAGTTATTTAACATGTCAGCTTTTGACACAGTGAATAAATGAATGATACATCACAGAGAACACTTTGTTGAATTGATTGGAGCCCAGTACAGTTTTAAGCCTGCTGCCCCAAACCAACACTCCTAAAGGTTTTCTGTACAGCTTCTGGTTGTCAACCACCTGGAAATTGTCCAGGAACCTGTTTATGGTGGTGGGGAAGGTTTCATAAGTCCAATAATGTGAGGGCCTACAATGTGCTGTTATTCACAAGCTTGACTGTACAGCAAAGTGATTATATCTAATGATTGATCCACAGCAGTGATATAACTCCTCCCGTTTTGGGTTTACTGTATCAGTGCTTCCATCTTGCTTCCACCACAGCCTGTTTGTACTGCTTTACCTGTCTGTGACAGCAAGCCCAGTGAACTTGCCCTGTGCGCTGTCCCCACACTGCCTGCTCTCAGTGAAGATGCCCTTCTCTGTGCTGAAAGTCTTCACTGCTCCGTTTGCACAGCCAACTAACACCTGCAGCACAGATATATAACACAGGTCTAGAGTTGAAACTGTGAAACTACAGTTCAGTATTACAGGCGCACAACAATATAGTACAATACAACAATATAGTACAATACAGTTTCTTTTTTTGTTGCAGAATCACATTATTCTGAATTTACCTCGGTTTCTTGAGCATCTCCCCAACACAGCATACAGACTTCCTGATCCCGACTTAGGCTATTCATTTCACAAAAATTGAAAGCCTGCTTCTTCGCAAGACTCACTCCTATACAGAGGGAAATAAGATGAATTCATTGATTCAGCTTCTGACTGACGCTACTGTTATTAGGAAAAAGTAATGTACGATACTGCATGGCAGCTTAGCTATTGCTATACATATTATTGAGTCTACTGGTGCCAATTAGTAAATAGACGATAACGCTCTGATACCAATAAAACTGATGCGAGGGATTAGAAAGAGTCATATTAGCAGGTTAACAGATGCTTGACAGCTGGTATTAGCGTGGCCAAGTTTGCCCAAACTAGCTTGTTAGCTGGCACTTCACAGACCCACGTGTTCTTAGCGAGTTAGCTAGCTAGTAACAGCAATCAGGTAAATAGAAGCGTGTTAGTCCAAATATACACACTATCCACTTACCTTTTAATATTCCAGTTTCCGAACCTACCCATATTGAACATACTTGGCTTTTACCTGTCATTCCAAATCCTACTCACATAAAAATCATAGAACTGAGTGCAAAATACTACGTTTCAGACCCAAACTGCGAAAAATAATTTAGGGTGTACCTCTGAATACTTGCCTCCGGAAACAATGTTTAGAGAATAAACGTTCCTATTTCTTTAGTAGACAGTGCTTTTTCAATTCCTATTTCTTTAGTAGACAGTGCTTTTTCAAAAATAACTAAAATATCTAACAAACAATTGATAGCTACACTCAATGTTTATATTTTTTATGTTGTACAATGTTGTACAGCATTAATTTCAACAAATACGGGCATTTATAACTATTACCTGCCTGTAAATGTAACACTGTTTAGTGTGCTATAGTTAAACAGTAATGCGATTCTGTTACGCGATTCTGTTTGGAAAGTGGTGTTGAATTTTAAATGAAAAGAAGCTGATATACAAATAGTAAAAATAAACGTGCAATTCAGCAGGTCCATAAATTCCACTAGATGTCGCATATGGATTATACTTGTTCTTTACATCAAACAAACTCGGTATTTTCCCAACCAATTTGTAGTTCCTTTCATGAAAGATCCGAAAATGCGAGAATACAGCTCATCGTAGGATTCAGGATTTAGTCGTCCTTCAAAAAAATCTAAAAATTTTCCAAATTTAACGAACGTGGTATATAGGGCCTAACCTGAGAGAACATTGGGATTCATTACAGGCTGCAGCGCTGTCTATAATGAGGCGAGCCTTAATTTAAAAGGTGCTGACACAACATGACTGCAACACATTATTATTATTATTATTATTATTAT